>NC_051407.1:41228679-41230084 GCF_015228065.2 Penaeus monodon
AAAGCGCCACGTCTTCGCTGTTCCTCCCCTTCATCGTCTCTGTATCCTTTCTCGTTTCGTTCTCCAACGTTGCTTTCCAACTCTGGTCTACACACCCAACCATCGCAACTAACAATAAAGAGCCCGGCTATGATTAAAAAAAAACCCTACAAAGATACAAAGTTCGCTTCTGCTGCACAGCCACAATGATGCAACATGCCAGCAACCCAGATACGAGTCCCGTGGTTTCCGGGCCCGTGCTGATGCTGGCGAAGATCCCGCCTCCATTCTCGGAAGTCTTGGCGACGAAGCCGAAGATAACACGCAAGATGATTTGATGCCATAATATTTCTATAATATGCACGCCGTAGGCGGTGCAGATGATGAAGACCGAATGTATAGGAGGTAGAAGAGACGAATAAATATTTATATAAAACAGTGGAACAGAGAGAGAAAAAAGATGAAAAAGAATATTTTTACCTACGCGCTCTCGTCACTGATGGCCCCATCCATGCACCCTTGTCATTCTGGGCCGCGTCAACGCAGATGTATGTTGTGACGCTCTGACGCAATTCTTTGACGTCTCTTCACTAGTATTCGCTTTACGATTCCTGTTGGAAATGTTGACACCGCGGTGCCAGGGATCGCGTTCGGAAGCCGCGCTGATCCAACCGTTATCTCACACGAAGGCGGCGGCGCGTAAGTCGTAACGACCAGGCACTGGCGGTTTTCTGCCTCCGATCGCCATAAAGACAATGCGACGGAGCAATTTATTTGATATTAAAACCTTATAGACAGTGATATCGCGAGGAGGGGGGGGGTCGACTGAGGGCGTGGGCGGCGGGCGCGGGCGGCGAGCGGGGCGAGCGGGGCGGGGCCGGTAACGGTATACCGGGCAGGTGGAGGAGGGTTGCATGTAAAACACTTAACCTGAAACAATGGGACGAATTAGTCTCGTCACTTTCATCATAGAAAGTGAACATTTAGCACAGGTGTTGGCCAGGTATCGGTGCCAGGGACACTGCACGGGGCATCTTCGCAGCGGGCGGCTGGCATTTCCGCTCGGCGCCGCAAATGCCACTTCAAACAACCCGTAATCTCATCGGCTTCATCTCATGCAGTTCCAGATCCACGAGTGCAGCCTCCGTCCTCGTCGGGAAGGAGATAACCCCGAAGCCGTGACCGAAACACAACAAAACGCAAGATAAAAATGTGGAAATTTTTTTTGCTCCTCTACACCCTTCCCCTTCCCGCCCTCACCCCCCGCGACGGCACGCCCGAGCATTGTTTTTTGTTGACATTTACACAGGTTATTCATATGGTAATTTCATGCACCCGCAGTCCAGCAACGACCCTACATCATCGTGACACATCGATGCCTCTACAACAACTTTTCCGAGTTAAGTTCGACATCTGGCTCACAACA
>NC_051407.1:41230112-41230561 GCF_015228065.2 Penaeus monodon
GTCGACCACGCACGGTATTCCAACGAAGGGAAGAGCGAAAGAGAACGGTAATAAAACGAAAAGAAGAACTAACAGAAGCGAAAGAGAGTGGGGGGGGGGGAAGCGAAATACACCGCGCTGGGCCCCGGACATAGCAGTCTGTGCATCGCGTCACAGCTTAACCTGGATCTTATGGGAAATAATATACACAACCCAAAGCAAGTATGGAGCCCCCGTTTTCGACTTACAACACGCAGCCCTACTATGCGATGTACTATTTACCAATGGCAAGGAAACAATTTTATTTCCCGTTATTGCAACATTTATGATATTCGCTGCTAATGATGTCAACTCAGAAAGTACAGATTGAATAAACGAAGGAGGAGCTTTTGTACAATGAACAAGTTATGCGATGTATGGAAATGTATGTGGCTGACAACATGCAATGTATAGTTTATGTGTGGCTCCTA
>NC_051407.1:41231492-41232741 GCF_015228065.2 Penaeus monodon
GGGGGGGGGGGGCGTGCGCCCACATAATCCCCGCCGAGCGTTACCATCAGACCTGTCCTATGCACACGCTCATTGTCGCCACACACAGGTCCTTCGCGCGCAGTTTTTACACGACCTGCAATTGCAAATGCCACTCTGCATCGGCAATCAGCGGCTGGATGTGACACTCCCCGGCCACAATGGAATCTGAAGATGGAATTCTTACAAGGATTCCGCGTCGAGCCAACAACAACCCAGCCAATCATCGAGGGAAACTGATTTTTGAAGAGTCAATTACACTGCGGGATTATCACACTCAATATTCAGGGACCAGGAGGAAAAACGCAGACCATAAGGTTTTATGCGGCGCTGTTAGGCTTGACAAGAATGGCGGAAGGAAGGGAGGAGGTATTGTCTTCATATTAGAAAAATACTTATCGTGAGCATGTCTCCAAATTTTGCCTAGTTTCCCTGGAAATGAATTCTGGGAGTAAAATCTTTAAAAGGGTATTATGTAACCCACATTATCCCTTTTTCTCTCACTCTTCGAGCTATGATATCCCTACGCCGCCGTCCCAGGTCACGCCAGTACCAGATCAATGGGCACAAGACGTCGGGGCGTGGTCACCCCTGCCCAAGAAATCATACAAGTTCTTACTGGCCCCGACGAGTATTCCTTGGACTCGAGCCCCGCCCTTCAAGGGTCGTGAACCACTCACGGAGGTGTCGTGGGCGGGGCTTTGCGTTCCAGGAAATATAATAAGAACCCGGCACAACCAGCCCACAATGCAGGCCAAGACAGAGTTGAGTTCCCTTTGCGCGGCCCGCGGTTGCAGCCACAATAGGAGGATTTGAATATTGTTATGAATATGCAAGCGGATTAATGTATTCGACTGCTCTACAATACACGGGCCGTCGCGAAGAATGCAATTGGACAGGTTACGGGATTGATTAAACCTTATGGCACGAGGGCGGCGAACCAATTCCGAGGAGGGTTTTTTTTTGGACGCCCTCTTTTGAAAGAAGGAGGCAAATCCCGTAGAGTGTGACAGAACGATCCGCAAGCCTCAGGAAGTTGATGAGTTAAGCTGAGTTTCGCCGATCGATACTCGTCCTGCCTGCCCCACGTTAAGGCAACAATTCTATCGTCGAACAATGTCTATCGTCTGCGTTTGATCTGCTTCAAGGGCTGTTCTGTTGACATTCACATTTCTCGGGTGTACTTCTAAACTACAAGAGTAAAGGCATGAATTTATAATCAAATCAACAC
>NC_051407.1:41233035-41233214 GCF_015228065.2 Penaeus monodon
AGACTACACCAAGGATCCATTACGTATCAATGCCTCATAAAGCAATTAATCAACCACTTTTTTTCCCAGTAAATCATGGTAGTAAAAAGAAACTGTATAAAAGGAACCGTGTCTATAGATGCATTTTGCAACAGTTTTCCTTTAAACTAATGATGCTAATTGAACGCAATAACGCTATT
>NC_051407.1:41233689-41234727 GCF_015228065.2 Penaeus monodon
ACGGCTTTTCTCAACCGGCGCACAAAAGCCTCCGAGCCGCGGGTGCAGGCGACGCCTCCGGCCGATGAGCAGCGCCTCGCCGCCCTGCCTCGAACGTCCGCAAAGGCCACCAACATGACGTAGTAAGACCGGCGCGACATTTCCCCGAGCCTTCTAGGAAATGCTTGAGTCGTGCCTGGATCGCACGTACTACGCCCGCGCCTGATCCCCTCCCACCCGCACCCACCCGCTTGGCGTACCCGACCTCGCCGAGCAGGAAGAGCCGGGTTGGGTGTGTGGGTGTGGGCGCGGGGGGGGGGGGGAGAGTGTGGGCGGGGGTGAGGGTGGAGGCGGGGAGGGGAAAGGTGGAGGCGGGGAGGGGAAAGGTGGAGGCGGGGAGGGGAAAGGTGGAGGCGGGGGCTGGGGTGGGTGAGGGAAGGAGGGAGAGGTGAGGGAGGGGGAAAGTGAAGCTCGGGTAGGTGAGGGAGAGAGACGGTGGAGGAACCATGGATGAGGGAGGGAGATGGTGGAGGAGCCTAGGATGAATGAGGGAGATGGGTGGAGGAGCCTAGGATAAGTGAGGGAGGAGGGGGGGGAAGGTGGAGAGGCTTGGGACGAGTAAGGGTGAGAAGGGAAACGCCGAGCGACTTGGGATGAGGGAAGGAAGGGAAGGCGGAGGGCTTCGGTTGAGTGAGGGAGACGAGGGGCCAGGCAAGGAAGGGTAAGGGCGAGGGACGAAGGTAAGGCCGGACGCCATAACACGAATCCACGTCTAATAAAAACGCACGGCTTGACGTAGCAGTGAAACGCAACCTTTACTTACTACTGCATCCATCTCGAATCAGCGCTGGAGAACCGATTTCGGATTCTTAAAGGCAAAGCTTCTTGCGGCGTAGTATCTGATGACCATTCAAGCGCCAGCCACGGTTATCAAGGACAAAAACCTTGAAACAGGACTTGAATAATGCCAAGATTTGCAAAATTCTGCTGTCGTGATTAAGACCACGTAAAAACACAAGCAACAACAGCAGATGTTGCCGTGGCACAAGAGTAAGCAAC
>NC_051407.1:41234768-41234969 GCF_015228065.2 Penaeus monodon
AGCAAAACCTCAGTCTTATATATTTTTCTTTTTCCCCTTTTTCCCTCCCGCCGGAGAGATGGAACACAATATATTTCCATAATAGCCCCACTCGAGAACCAACAACACAAGGGCAGGACCACGATTGGCGGACATTACTTTGCGGATATAATCATTAACTCGGCAGCGCGCGACACAAAACAAAACTTGAAATCGAAGTAT
>NC_051407.1:41235048-41235811 GCF_015228065.2 Penaeus monodon
AAGAAGCAGGATCTTAGCACTATTTATGCTTCGTTTGGCAGGCATTTGCGATAAGGCCTAAAATCCGGCGCCTCAGCTTACTGCGTCGATCCAAGAACTTCAAACGTCAACATCTGTAAACTTGCAACACCACTGTCCCCTCGTGCAGCCACGTCCTCGTTCGAGATAAGGCGATTTTTTGCCCTATGCCACCAGTACACAAGGGTTATTATGTAGAGGAAAAGTAGCGAGAAAGAGGTCAGTGAAGAGGTCACAAACAGTCTCGGTGCCAGTCGGTCAGTCAGCACATTACAGAGTCGCGCGAGGTTAGCACACACATGTCCGTGTCTTGACCTTCGGCTAAACTCTCCCATTGTCTCGACGAGCGTCCTACTTTCGATGGTGCTCGTGCTGAAGGAATGTTTCACGGTGTATGTTGAACTTTCCGACGGCTCATTATGAGTATGAGAATTGGGGGGGAGGGGGAGACGAGGGGGGAGAGACGGAGCTGAGGGACGCAGCCGCGACGCAAGAATATGCTGATGAGGAAAAGCTTCGAACAGCTGAAACTATAAATTGTACAAGCTGATGCGTCATGACAGTTTTTGTATTTATTTTTTTCTTCTCACTGTGTCTCAGGCAGGGCTTTTATCGCCGAGCTGATAAGAGTTATGGAAAGCTCATTATAAGTCACAAGCCGTTCGTTGGGGTTCAAAGATGAACTGTAATTATCAGATGAATCGCTACCGTTGAACCCTCACAAGTAACAGATCAAACACACACA
>NC_051407.1:41236282-41236849 GCF_015228065.2 Penaeus monodon
CATTACAAAACATCCTAATAAATGCGACACTTTTACTTCGAAGAAAAAAAGAAAAGAAAACATGTGTGCGATCACTATATCTCACGAATAGAAAATACCCCCTCAGGCCATTAAGAAGTCGGGATAAGATAACACAATCTTTCTCGTATCAGCCATTACCACACAAGCAACGCCAGGAACACGGGAGGACGGGAGCACAGGCCATGCAAAGGGACGCGGGATCAAAACATACTCACTCGAGCTCTAAATTCTACGTCAAAATCGAACTCTAACAAATCCACGAGCCTCTACTTCTATGAGCGCTAAATTCAAAGTCAAAATCAAAATCTAACAAACCCACACGCTTATAATTCTATGAGCTTTAAATTCAGACTCAAAACCGAACTCTAACAAGGCTCCGAGCCTCTAACTCTATGAGCTCTATGAGTCAAAATCGAACTCTAACAAGGCCACGAGCTTCTAACTCTATGAGCTCCAAATTCAAAGTCAAAATCAACATCTATCGAGCTCAAGAGCCACTCATACTATGAGCTCTAAGCCCAAAATCAAAATCGACATCTATCAAGC
>NC_051407.1:41236885-41238154 GCF_015228065.2 Penaeus monodon
CGCGGCCTCCAGAACAGAACAGCGACTCCGCAGACCGATCATCCAGCCGAGAACACAGCCGACCGCCCTCGACCAACGCGGAGGCTCTCGACGACGTATTCGGCACAGCGGCTTGCAACGGCGCCCCTCGCAGCCCCGCGCCACCTCTGCTGCAGGAGGAGGTGGCGGTGGGAGTGTGTGTTTGAGCTTTTCGTTAGCTGTTGATAAAGCGATATTGAGAGCTGAGAAGGTTTGAAGGAGAGATGGAGGAAGAAGGGAATGAGGGAGAGAAAGAAGGCGAAGAGAAGTGATGAAGATAAAGGAGAGAAGAAAAGAAAAGAGAGAAAAGGCATTAAAAAAAAAGTAAAAAAAGGAGAGGGAAAAAAACAGGAAAAAAAAGAGAAGTGGGGAGAGCAAGAGAGCAGAGAAAAGAAGAAGAAGAAAAGACGAAACATCAGCAAAACAGGTAAGGGAGGAGGAGCACGGGGAACAATACGAGAGCGAGAAAGGGGGCCAGAAGAGCAGTCTGATTCCTCGTTACGCTGCTCATTCTTGCACCAGCCCCGCCATTACCCTTGCTGTATTGAAAACCATGGACTGAGACAGCTGTGATAGTGTCTGATCAATCACAGCTCCGAGGGAACACTATAACAACTTGCCAATTAATACACCGAACCGAGCCTTGCCTTGGAGCTTTCTCGTTGTTACAGCCGCCCATTCTCCGCTGGATTGATCTGCGAGTCAAAACAGCGGCTTCTGTTATTAAAAGACCTTTCGAGTAACGGCTTTGCAACAGCAGGGCTGGCATTAACTTCGAAAACCTTTAATGATGACGATTTTCTTGTCCTTTTTATAACTCTTTGAGATTATTATGCCAAAAAAACTAGAAAAAATGCTTAGATCATGAAAAATGAAGATTCTCGCCAATGATTAAATCAAATAGGAGAAGGTCTCACGCAAATACCACCCGTATAGACAGGACGCACAAGGACTACATTGCTGTCCTCAACATCTGCATTTTTCACTCTTCTTGTTGAGCTGGTCAATTACTATCGCTTGTCGCAACTCAGCAAAATTTCGTCACTTTTTACCTTCCTATTTACATACGTGACCCAGACTGACCTTCTATGGGCGTTGTCAGCTGGAGGTCAAAGGGTTAAAAGTGGAACAAACAACGCTCAGATCGGCTTCGGGAGAGAGGAGTTTGCTTGTTTGCTAAGAAGGAACAGTTATCGTGTGGAAAAGATCTTTTATGTAACAGTAAGGCTTGTGTGAATAACGTTCTGCATG
>NC_051407.1:41238599-41239099 GCF_015228065.2 Penaeus monodon
CAATAACTGCGGAAAATAATGATGCAACATACCCCGCGCGCATCTCTCAGCATCTCCTTACCTGCAAATGGAAAAAAAATCATCATTAAAGACACTGCATACTTTTTAAAGGAAATTTCATCCACTCCTTTCGAGCGTTTCGAAATCAGGCGCCTTCAACGTCATTCTTGGTGGAAAAAAAAGAAAAAGAAAAAGGAAAAGAAAATGAAAAATTCAAAGACGAAGAAGGAAAACTGAATAAAAAAAAGGTATTAAAAATCGACAAGGAAGAAGCACGAAAAGAAAAGCAGAAAAGTAGGTATATGAGAAACAAAAGGAAGAAAATAGGAAGAAAATAGGGAAAGAGAAGCAAGCTGGAAGACGCCTGAATGAAACGAATGAAAATTTTTAACTGGAGTTCTTTATACTCTCGTGAGGAGAAAAAAAAAATGTATAATAGAAATGTTCTTTCCGAGTCCAATCTAAAGCAGCTTGGCCGACGAATAAGTCATGTTTGTTAT
>NC_051407.1:41239170-41239354 GCF_015228065.2 Penaeus monodon
GTCGGTTTCAGGCCTAAGCAAAAGAGGTTGTTGAGATTTATAAGGAAATTAGGAATTATAATTTCATTTTTGAAGCATGAAGAAAAGTTAAAAATGCAATTTCTCTGTTTTATAATCATATTAGCGGGGTCCCAATCTCAGCGGAAGCCGCACATACCGTTCTGAGGGCTGACTGGGGCGCCCG
>NC_051407.1:41240035-41240292 GCF_015228065.2 Penaeus monodon
CACATAGAGGCAGCTCACAATTAATTCCTCCCCCCCCCCGTTCCATAAATAAACCCCGCGCGCCCAGCGTCCGAGTAACAGCCCTACGCCCTATTGAAGACGACCCAAGAACAACAAGTGTGACTCGCGTCTGCTCTCCTTGCAGCGTCATGCGACACTCCCGAGGGCCACGAGATAACGGCGCCGATAACTTCATTTCGTAGTGGCGGAGCGTGAGACCTGAAGAGGCTGATAACAGGTACATACACAGATAATCA
>NC_051407.1:41240523-41240786 GCF_015228065.2 Penaeus monodon
CCACTCCCTTATCTCAGCTCTCTTCTCCTCTTTCGCGTCGCCTGATTCCTCTATTTTTCCATCTATCTCCTTTCCACCTAAATCTTCTTCTTTCTTTTATTTCCCCTCTTTCTCGTCCACTTATATTTCCTCTTCTTCCACCTCTCCTTCCCTTTTCCATCTCTCATCCACGTCTACTTCCATTCCCTCTTCCACCATCTCCTCTCTTCCGTACTTTTGGCTACCTTTTATCCATCTCTCCTCCACCTCCTATCTTCATTTGT
>NC_051407.1:41241067-41241686 GCF_015228065.2 Penaeus monodon
CCTCACATCCTCCTTTTCTTTATCAGCCTCTTTACTCCCTCTTCCCCCTTTTCTCGTCCTCCTCTTCCTCCATCCGATCTTTGTCTCCATCGTATATCTTAACAAAACCGTTGAAAACTAAATACGTAATTAACATCAGGCAAGGATTCCCGTTCCCCCCTCCCCCCTCCCCTCCCTCCGAGTCCAATCCTCTCCCCTCAACCCCGCCCCTCCATTCCCTCCCCTCTTCCCCTTCTCCTCCATTCCCTCCTCTTATCCCTTTCTTCATTCCCTCCTCTCCCTCTCCTCCATTTCCTCCCCTCTTCCCTTTTTCCTCCCTTCCTCCCCCTCCCCCTCCCCCTCTCCTCCTCCCCCTCTAACGTAAAATGAAAGTCATCAGTGGAAAAAATCGAACATTTTTCACTAGTCGGTTACAATCGAGGTAAAAATTGCTAATTTACTCGTAGGAAATGACAGGTGACACGAGGGAGAGCGACTGGAGAGAAAGGAGGGGGGGGGAGACGGAGACAGAGGGGAGGTGAGGAAAGGTGTGAGGGGAAGTCAAGGAACAGTGTGCTCAAAGAGTGCGGAGTCATAAAGGACGCGATTTTTCATTTGGCTTAGTCTTGAAAACCCTAAA
>NC_051407.1:41241871-41242265 GCF_015228065.2 Penaeus monodon
GGACAAAACACCCCCGAAACGACTCATCTCCCGAACCCGGCCTTCCGAAGCGCCGCAGATCCGTTCCCCGGCCGCTTCAGCAACGAGCCGCGAGCGAAAGACCCACGGGAGCGGCCTTCTGTCCAGCGAGAAAGCAGTTCCTTCCAAAGTCGGTCGCTCGCCCCCGGTTCCCTCCTCATGGCTTGAAGCTCTTGAGGGCGAGGGGGGAGAGGGAACAGAAGTAAATGGGGGGAGGGGGAAGAAAAGGGGGTAAGAAAGAGAGAGGGTAAGAGGAGGGAAGGGAAAGAAAAAGAAGGGAGAAGAAAAAAAAATATGGATTCGCGTGCGCACCAAAAAGACGCTGGCTTCCGGGCATAAATCTTTCGTCGGTAATTACCAATTTTATGTGCTGAAT
>NC_051407.1:41242325-41242425 GCF_015228065.2 Penaeus monodon
TTTTCATTCATGATCGAAAATTTTTGCTCTAAAAAATGGGGAAAAATCTGTTTCAGGAAGAAAAAAGAGGCAGCGGAAGCCTCTTAGGTGGCAACCCCCG
>NC_051407.1:41242480-41242664 GCF_015228065.2 Penaeus monodon
TTTGGTCCTAATTAAATAAACGGCATTAAAAGACTGGAAAAATGTGGCCGTTCTCTTGATTACACCTTGTTGCGCACTGCTTTATTCTGGCTTTATTCACACACTTTATTACCGACTATTTCTACACGATTTCTTTCCCGCGAGGCTTTTCCTGGGGAACTATTCTTGATACTTAAGATACATG
>NC_051407.1:41243114-41243604 GCF_015228065.2 Penaeus monodon
GTAAGGTACAAAGGAAGTCCTTTTATTAATTCAATAAGAAATGCCAATTTTAAGACGGTACACTCTGACAGAAAGTAGCAACGGGCAGTAAATAGAAGACTAACAGAACAAAACCAACACGGAAAGGACGTGCAACACACAGAGGAACTTTGAAAGGCGCCATTAGCATGAATCCACCCGGGCGCCTCCACCTCCGTGCTGCTCGGAGGACGGGCGTCACTCACATATTTTCTCGTCATCAGACACACGCGCTTCCCCCTTTTCTCCTCCCTGGCATCGCATGAAAGGGCCGGCGGTTGTCATGCACGAGGGCGGGCATGATTTTCAAAAGACTGATTAATAGCCCACACTTCTCCGCACACGTCAGGAATGTTAATTCTGCTTCAGAGTTCGTCGAGAAGAAAGCTCGAGGAGGCGAAGCCAAGACCGAGCTTCGTCATGGCGGCGACGCCCCCCGACCCTCTACATCCCCGGCCTCGTCATTACGGGA
>NC_051407.1:41243652-41243733 GCF_015228065.2 Penaeus monodon
GGGGAATTCTAAGAATCTTATTGTGTGTTGGAGAGTAAAAGAGAGAGAAAAAATCAGATGTATTACTTTAAAAGGCTGAGA
>NC_051407.1:41243756-41244389 GCF_015228065.2 Penaeus monodon
CCTCTCTCTCTCTCTTTCCAACCCCCCGATTTTTATCCCCTCTCTTCCCCTCACCTCTTGGGACTTCCCTCCCGTCATCCTCTTATCTCTGCGTCTCCTCTCTCTTACTCATTCTCACTTCTCCTTTCTCTCTCATTCTATCCACTCCTTTCATCGCCGTAACACGCGAAACTTCAGTCCGTTCCTTCGCCCCCTGGCTTTCGCTCTCCCAGACCGGTCCGCAGACCCAGGAGGCGTATCCGTTCCTCCTTAGCGGTCAGTCCAGGGACCTGCAGCCGGTGCCTCGTCCCCCGTCCGTCTGCTGGCACTCTGGCATTCTTTTAAGACGCCGCTGAGCTCATCTCTCAGGGCCTCCAGCTTGCCTTTCATGAGGCTGACCGCCGTGTCCCCGAGGCCAAAGGGGTTTCCACGCCTCCTGGCCGGTGGCACTCTGGCCCTCAAAGTGCACTGGATGTGGCTTTTCCCGCAAAGTAAATTTTATTTAATCATTTATAACAAGCTTGCACACGTGCATGTGTGTCGTCAATGGGGGGGGGGGAGGCATGATAGGATGGTAGTGATAGAATTGTGTGGTGTGTAGCACATTACTGCACGATTGATGTGCGTCGTGTCCTGCGGTAGTGCGTGTGACTG
>NC_051407.1:41244608-41245512 GCF_015228065.2 Penaeus monodon
GATACACATGTATGTATGCATTCAGATACACAAACACGCCCTTACACTGTATCAGCTCCGCCTGTAGTACGATGCGTGAATGTGCTTCGAAAACATTTATCTACCGAGCGCCGCATGACGCGTTAAATACCCTGGCCATGAATATCAAGTGACGTGCAAGCTGAGGGACAGGGCGTTGCAATGAGATCCAGAAGCGTCATTAACGTGCAGATTCGACATAAGAAGCAACATCTGGCGGCGTTATGATGAGATACATTGTACAGATTCTCAACTGACACATGGCACGAGGAAGCGGGCGATGGATACCTTCTTATTTTGCTTCTCAAGTGTGATTTATGACTACAGAAAAGTCAGCGGGCGCATTTCATTTTGGCAGGCCCCCCCTTGTAACGCACGAGCAACACAACAAGCCAAATAAACCTCACGGAAGTGTCACAGAAGAAAATAGCTTAGAATGAAAACGATCTGAACTAAAAGACCCACGATCTGAACTTCAAGAAAACGGTCTGAACTTAAAGGAACACGACCTCCCAAGCATCCACATGAAAACGAGCTACTGTGACAAGAGTGAACCAGTGTGACGAGGATCGACACAGATTCAGTTTCAGCAGCAGCAGAGGAGTCCCCTTACCCCCTAGGGGTGGAGAGGAGGGGAGGGGGGATATTCATGTATTCACAGCGTTACGGAGACAAGCGCCAGGGAATGAAGATTCTGGAATATTCATTGGTGTTTGATGCGCAAACGATAGGGTTAAATCTCAGTCACTGGCCTTTTAACTCCCCGTACTAATGACTCAAGAGTTGCAGACGGCGAAGTTGAATGCAAAAATCTACCTCTAAAGCATTGCAGACCTGATGATAGTTATAAACAACAAGAAGAGTGATAAACTAACTTCACCCAAAT
>NC_051407.1:41245720-41245832 GCF_015228065.2 Penaeus monodon
TCCCAACGCGATCTTGAGCTTTCCGGTCCCCACGTGAGGCTGATGCTTCACGTAATCAAAAGCGCATCTCGACCTTTATTTTGCCAACACCAGTTTAGATATGCGATGTGCC
>NC_051407.1:41246288-41246410 GCF_015228065.2 Penaeus monodon
AACTCGGAGAGCGAGAGATAGTGGCCATTTTTAATTCGGAGCGAGATTTTTACATTTTTTGCATCATGTTTCATGTGTGATACGTTGCACGAGGTACGGAGGAAAAAAATGCAGAACTGCGA
>NC_051407.1:41246845-41246913 GCF_015228065.2 Penaeus monodon
GTCACGCACACCAAACCGGAAACTTTATTTGGTGGTCAGAAACATGGCAAAGCTATACTTTCACCCGT
>NC_051407.1:41246938-41247182 GCF_015228065.2 Penaeus monodon
TTCGAAATCCAAGTAATATAATAACGCAGCACACACACACGAGGATGAAATAGGAAAGCGAAAGAATAGGAGTAGAGGGGTTTAGAAGGGGCATGAGAGAGGGGACCGGCTCCCAGCTTCCCCTCTACTCCCCAGGGGCTGTGGGACGGAGCCACCAATCTATATGGAGATGACGACATACCGCCGATCAGCTGGCCGCAGGAGGGGGAGGTCCTGCCTGACACCCACTACTGGGTTAACTTGT
>NC_051407.1:41247223-41247345 GCF_015228065.2 Penaeus monodon
TGTAAGTACACATGGATACACGCACGGCAGGACTCATGAAAGCGCAGAAAATAAGCTGGTAATCTGGAGTGGAAACGTCGGCAAGAACTTCGGCACACCACGACGGCTGTATCAAAGACTGC
>NC_051407.1:41248906-41250157 GCF_015228065.2 Penaeus monodon
ACAGTCTCCCCCACTGCACTTAGCGGAATCCTCCCCCTCCTCCTCCGGCCGCCGAGGATGAGGGAGCCTCGGCTCCTGAGGCTGCCGAGTCGGCCTCCTCCGGCTTCGGGAGGCGATGCGTGGCGTCGAGCGCGAGCTGTGACGCGGCGGCCTCGGCGACATCGCTTCCCCGACTTCCTAGGCGAAGCCATGACGTCACCGGGCTTGACGCAGTTCCAGACGTGACGCACCTGCCCGGCTGTCGCGGTGGGCAGCGTCGGTGGCGCGCGCGATTCCTGCGGCGAAAGCGCTGCTCGGCTGCGCGGGCGGCCGCTACTCAATTTGCCGCCGGAAACGCATCGGCGACGGAAATTTTTTGTTATACGCCAGAGTGACTTTCAAATGTTTTAAATGCTTGCACCATCATTCATTTGATGCCACTCGACATGCAGCTGCTGCTTTAAATTGCATTGCTGCATCTATATTAGAAGCAAATAAACAGATGACTATTGCAGATATAAATTTGTTTATATTCGTGCCGTGTGTGCGTGTTTTTCGTTGGCGCATCTGTATGGGTGTCGTCTGTATGTCCACGAAAGCGCAGCTTCCTTTACCAGCCAGAACCATCTTCACAGAAAATACGTGCGCTTCCTTCCAGAAATCGACCTACGTCATCAACACGCACAAAACCTCCTAGCTCCATTTCGCTCCGCTTTGTTCTTGTGTCAGATTCATCTCAGCCATCGACCTGATGCCCGTTTGACATAAAAAAAAAGTAATTTCCGCATAACGAAGCATATGGCAGTACGGCCTCTTGACGGCAACTCGGGAGCAAGAGACCCTAGAGTTTAGACAGCATGGCGGGCTAGGTGAGGACCCACCTGTTGAATGAGGCGCCTTGCTCACCACGCACGCAACTCACACGTCCGAACACCTTGCCGCGACATAAACTTTCGACCAGCCGCAAATACTCCCGTCAAAGGGCGTTATTTCGCAGTTCAATTTGGGTATTCCAAATAGACTACTATTAGCTTTCATGTTGGTATGCCAGCGCGAATTGTAGTGAAACTAGCTTACTTTTCAATACAAAACCAGAATTTAATAAAGGGTAATGAAAGCTTTGAGACAATGGCGGACAAGAACACAGGAGGTGCTGCCACCTTGCGACGCCTCAGTGAACTAGCGGGCGAGACGCAATAGTCTGCATGGGAAAGTAAGCCATCGCGACTGGCGGTCGGCACTACTTGGGCAACCTCGGGGCGGACCTCCACC
>NC_051407.1:41250192-41250842 GCF_015228065.2 Penaeus monodon
ACTCGCTCGCCGGGGCTGCATCTAATCTCACTCACAGGTATCCGTTATCACATCGATATACATTACCGGAGTAATCGCGAAATGTAATAGCTTAAATGCATTTTGAAACGAAATGACAAGCTAGTGTTTCTCTGAGACGTCACGAACTCGCGGCAAAATTACACACGCGTTTACTGATAGTCAATGAGCAAGAGTGAGGGGAGCGCAGGCTGAATGGGAGGGATTCCCGAGGGGAGCGGAGGCGCGCGAGGTTACAACCTGAGCAGAAATTAGACAGGAGTAGAGTCGGGAAATGAAATAAGTAGATAAAACAAGAGGGTGCCAGGAGAGCGAGAAGGCGGCGTCTGAGCGGAAAACGATATCCCGGAATGCGTGAAGTGGAACCTGGACGAGGGCGGAGGCGGCGCCCGGGGAGAGTCCAAGAAGCTGTGTCGCAGTTGTGTGGCCGCCCGCGCCACTCAGGCCCGGACGCTAGGGCAGGCGGGGAGGGGGGGGGAAGGGGGAGGAGTGGGGTTGTTTGTCGCATGTATGAAACGCCATGTGCGTGGCATGGACGCGTCGGATTCGCGTAGTACTGGTAATGTCGCCACGTCTTTACGGAGCTCGAATCGCTCTGCTGGGAGCACCGCTGCAAAAACTGCATTGCAACG
>NC_051407.1:41251069-41252091 GCF_015228065.2 Penaeus monodon
ACCTCCACGTGCGAAAAATCCATTTATCTCTGCAGAAGGAGCGGAAGGAGAAATAGAGAACAGGAAGGGAAACTTCAGTCCCTCCTGCGGCTGAAAATGGCAGGACACTTCGGACGGCGAGTCGTGGGCAGCGGGGACTCTGACGAGCAGGCAGCACGGCTGTCCCGGGCTTCTAACCATGCCGAGGGACGGTGAAGCCCTGAACGAAGCGCCGTGGGGTTCCGTCGCGTCCTGCTCGTCACCTTGGAGGAATCTGAAGCCGGAATGTCGGGAGCTGTCTGCTCTGTGCCACCTCCGAAGGTCACTTACCTAACGCTATTCAGTCTGGTGTCAGGGTCGCTAATGCATTCCCGCCCACGATCTTTTCGTAGCCTGTTATAGCACACAAGGGCGATGCTATGTGAGAATGAAAGCACGGGCTGCCCTTGATGCTTTGAAGCGCAGGCTCAGACCGAGGAGTTTGAGTAAAGGCTGAAGCAGGTCTGTAGGTACGGCGGCGCAGGTGCACACTAATTAGTCTACGCAAGAGAAACGGGGAGATTGATTGTTTGTAAACAGAATACTTGAGGTTAACAAATACCTTTGCTGAAATTGTTGAAACGAGTTTATTAGTCAACGCAATTAAAGACATCAAAAATAGATATACTGAATTTACCTGAACATAATGTTCGCTTCTGTAACAAATGTGTCAATAAAACTTTCGCCGATCATCTCAACAGAAAGTTGGGGATTTTCGACCATTTTGCGCTCTTCCTCTTTTACCCAATATTCTAATAGCTCCCAAACAGTCGATTTCTTTGCCCAATGTAAAATGAGAACAGCCATCAGTCCCGCCCTCTCATTAACAACCCGGGCTAATTACAGACCATGATTAGTGCTGTAGGGGGCGAGGCGTGGCATTGGCGGCGGTGGGCGGCCCCTCATGTCCAGTCTCGGCCAAGACCAGTAGTTAAAGAGTTAGTTCACGCCCTCCTGTTTAAAAAAAAACTTTTCGTAAACCAATCTCCCGGCGAGGCTTTGTA
>NC_051407.1:41252143-41252574 GCF_015228065.2 Penaeus monodon
GGTCACTCGGCCGCACCGCCGCACGGGAGGCATACATTAGCGTAACTTACGGTGAAAATAACGCCTTGCAAAACCCGGCGCGAACTTGATTAATTGGCGATCATCAGCGGTAATTACGATACTTGAGGCTAATAAAAAGCGGCAAGGTGAGCGCCCGCGCAGGAAGTATTAATTTATCGCGGGCGGCGCCAGGCTCATGATTCCGGCCAAACCGGCGATTTGGGCGGCTACTGCGGGCGTCGGGCTCCGCGCAAGAAGGCTCTCGGTGCAGGCGGGAAAATGGACGCCGTCGCTTTAATCACAAAGACAATTCCCGGCTAAAGGAAATATGCGTTTCCGCCATGAATATCGGGCGGGAAGATGAGGGCAGGTCGGCAGGATGCGCACGCGGCCTCCATTCAGTCTTGCTTGCCTCTGTCGGCCGCTCTTTC
>NC_051407.1:41253072-41253720 GCF_015228065.2 Penaeus monodon
CTCTTCCTCCATAACAGATGCACATCATAACCTCGCATATCCACATGGAAATATAATAAAACATAGCTAACCAAACCGCACCTTATCTCACAATCTTTCTATGGCTGTAACAAGAGGCAAGTCTGGGAACAATGATAAGCCGAGAGTGAATATAAATGACTCTTATGTCATGGTAACAGTGGTTATGCTGGAGATTGTAACACAAGAAGATCCAATTGCAGCGCACAAGATGATTTGTACGTTGCAACAGACAATATCAAAGATTGCAGCAGCCAAGGAGTCTCGGAGACTCGCTAATGGCTTTGTTATTAACGACGAACCAGTTGTGCCTACATTCCACGGACAATAAATTTTAATTGAATTAATCTGACATTATGATATTATCAGCATAAAATTTCATGCACGGCAATAAAACTATGCTATGCGAATCTGTGATAATTTTTTTTATTTCATTTTATTAGACCTTTAAACTTCAATACTGATATCAAACGACACCCGAGACTCTGGGCTGAACATAATACACTGAGGGACAGTGTAACAACTCAAGATATTATACTGAGACCACAAGCGTATCGTCAACGCAAAATGGTATCATCAGCGTTCTATCATACCAGGAAAATCGTCAATGAAACTCTATAGCTTTGGCTT
>NC_051407.1:41253983-41254988 GCF_015228065.2 Penaeus monodon
AATAAACCATTAAAAGATTTTTTTTCTTCCAAAAATGATTATTACATTTACGACCCTGGTATCACACCATTACGTAATGAACACCGAAAACCTGTCAATTTCGCGTAACGAGCATCTCAGTCGCACATAACTCCCAGGTTATTTTTGTTATACGAGTGAGCAGCGCCGCCCTAAAGGCGAAGCGTGAAACCTAGCTTCTACTGCAACAACCTTCGACTGAATCACCGCGTCATTACAACTGCAAGGCGCTTCTTACACGAAACTCAGACACGTAATGACAACGATGAATAAGAAGCCAGCGGCAGGAACACTTTGAGAAAAGCATGATGATGAATTCCCTACGTGATGGTTGTCCAGGAGATGAAGTTACGTAAGCGAATTCCACATCACAGGGAACCGCGCCTCTCCTTCCCGTAACGGCGGGCGGGTAGTTTTCGACGCCACAAAACCGCTCACGAAGCAAGCATTGCAAGAGCGTGACAGAAACGTAACGTGACAGAGGCGTTACAGACAGCAGCAATGTGACAGGCGACGAGAGGAGCGCCGTGAGTGGGCCTCGTCCGTAAGCGCCGTGGCAGGGTCCACACGCTATCAGCAGGAGGAGTTGGCACCAATTTGCGGCTGAGGCGAAGAAATGGGGTTGTCCATCAGAGGTTAACGAGAAGGTGTGACGCCAACAGCAGAACGTCTTAGCTTTCAAAACTTTATGTCCGCGTATTCCCGTTCGGGACAAAAAGGGAAAAAGGGGGGGAAAAAGAGAATAGAAAATTGGCTGGAAAACTGATGGTGAAGAAAAACTTTTCTCGACGGATCGTATCTCAGTCGGGTGGTATTGGATGGTACTTGAACAACGCTCAACTTGCACTGTCCGCCGCTGTGCATCCGCCTGTCGCCCGCACGCCCTGGAAACGCTCCCCAAGGGCGCCCTCCTCCACACCAGGCAAAGGCGCAACGGAATGCGCGACAAAACTTCCCGATCACCCGTTTAACAAGGACAATGTGAAT
>NC_051407.1:41255643-41255971 GCF_015228065.2 Penaeus monodon
TAACAGTATAATATCCCCTCGGTTTTCACCACCCACCCTCTCCATAAAGACATTCCAACTGCTACTTTTCGCTGAGCTTGAGACTCCAGGAATCACCTCTTCCGCCTTATCGACACAATTTCAATCACCTTTACGATCCTTAAACTCCTCAGCCTCCAACCCTTTTCCTCAGCTCCCGCCAGCCGACCTAAGGATCCACGAACTCGGTTAAGATTCCAAATTCGGGCGGATGATGTCCTCAGAGTGCATAAAGGGGTCAATGTACCGTCGACTGGGCTGAGTGCTGAGTGGGCACCTTCTACCTTTGAGAAAATTATGCCTCAATGAA
>NC_051407.1:41256034-41256643 GCF_015228065.2 Penaeus monodon
CCTATCCCTCCTTTTTCCCTATACGAAGACGCCGTCCCTGTCCCCCTACCTACCTACCTACCCCCCCTCTATAACCCCATTCAGTCTTCCTTCCCCCCCCTCCCCCCCTTCTTCTCCGGCTCACCCGCCCGTCCGCCCTCGTCCGACCCGATTCACTGAACACAATTTTTATCTTTTTTGTGTCGCGGGAGGAAGCCTTCAGAAATAGTTGATTGGGTGGGACGTTTCCTCGCTGCGTCGGTGCTTGCTTGCTGAGACTGTGTGTGTGCCTCCCGCCCTCTCCCGTGGGCGGAGGGATCGCGGGTGAGGGGAGGGGAGAGAGAGGGGACAGCGTGAGGCTATCGCGTCTTACTAACTGGGAAAAAGCTAATCACTACCATGGATGACCAAACTGAAGCTATCTAGTATGTAGGAAGGGTCGATAAAACCCATCTACTTTCACGCATGCCTGGACGGGAACTATCTACGTCTCTGGGCTAACTAGCTTGGCAGGGAAGCTTTGTTTTCCTTCTACAGGGCGATAGTCCTCGGGGCATACCTTATCCTTTTTTCCCATCTATCCATCTCGATGTGAAGTAATAATTTCAGACTGAACTCAGTCCTCTCTAG
>NC_051407.1:41256830-41257222 GCF_015228065.2 Penaeus monodon
AAGTTCATTGACCAGACACTCAACACATAACTTCAGCTTGTTATTCTAATACTGAGCATGGCGTAAAAACTGATATCTATTGATTGTACGCACTCGGCAAGTTTAATTCGTAAAACATTTCACACTAAAAAAGTTCTAACCAAAAAAATCGAGCAAATGCAGTATGAAATTGTGGCCAAATCTAATTCGCGGCCCAGCTCCGTGCGAACACCTAAAAGTTCCTCACGCACACAAATCCATTTTATGTCCATTCGACCAGGCGTGGATTATCCGTTAACGACCCCACAGCTCTAAAATCCGCACTCCTACAAGCTAATATGACCTTACCGCTCCCACAACAAAAGGCTGACCTCGGATGACCTGTGTCTCTCACTTTTCTCTCTTCTCCTAGG
>NC_051407.1:41257283-41257663 GCF_015228065.2 Penaeus monodon
TTTCTTCTCGTCTTGCGCCTCTCCTCCCGTACGGAGGTCCCTCGAGGAGAGCGAGAAGTATTATCTCCCTGTTTCACTCTTACCTTCAGCCGCGTCTTTCTCCTCTGCGCCCGCGAGGCCATGCCGATTAACATAATCTCGGATATCATTTTTACTACATCGAATGTTAATATACTTTTCTTTTCACAAGAAACTAACTAAAATTTCCCTCATTATAGGAACTATCTATCATTACAAAGAAAATATATTTTTTAATGAAGGAAATTCTAAACACAGTCGACCCTACATCGCGTCTATTTTTCTTCAATCCACTTAATGCCAAAAAGCACAGGACGAGTCTCGACCTAATCCCCCACCTTACTCAGGACTCAAGCATACCT
>NC_051407.1:41257695-41258709 GCF_015228065.2 Penaeus monodon
CATAACCCCTCAAGATTGAGGACTCTGATACAGACAGTAATTAAACCAAGAATGAGGACTGTGGGGTGTCACTTGGTAGCCAGATAGTGTGTGCTGTCACTTCTAAGGCAATTAAGAGTGGTTTACGAGAATGTGTCGAAACCGACGATGATGCTCTTGAAATGAGTCACCAACGCGTCAGGGTACAAATGCCAAGGATAAACTTAACTGATGATCTGTCCAAATCATCTGCGCCAAAACCACAAGTTGCAAAAATCAATTAAAAAAATACCAGCGGCTGAGCCTACAAATCTGCCAAAATCGCCAGCGACCGATGGTAGGGATGTTTTAGGAAGACTCAGTAAAACATTTCCTACGAGATAGGAAAATAACTTAAAATAGAGGTGAAAAAGCAAATGACAAAAGGAATAAACGTAACAGCAGAAGTACAAAGAGGCGTGACAGGCATGGTCACGGGAAGGAAGAGGTATGCGAGGCAGAGAAGTGAAGATACGGGTGACGAGTAAAAAAAAACGAGTGTTCAGGGAGGCGAGAGGGTGGAAGGGTGACGTAGGGGGTAGGGGCTGGCTGGCAGGGTGGCAGGGAGGGCGAGAGTGTAGCCCGAGGGAAGCAAGGTGACAGAACACACAGCCATCCATCACCCGCGGTATAGGTGACACCTGTTAAGTGATACTTGGCACTCTGCCCAGCTGTCCCTCCGCGACCCACCGCGCCTGCTGCTACTAGGCCGGGGAATCGGTACTGGGGCAGCGGCGGGCGTGGCAGTCGCTTCCTCGCTCTCGCTCGCTGGTCACCGTTCGTTCTGATTGGGATTATTACTGCAATACTGCAGGTAATGCTACTCTCAATATTATCGTTACCACTGTTATGAATACACCTCCGCTTGTTACTACTCCAGCAACAGTTACATCATGACAGCGTTTGTCACCATTACCAGCACTATCATTATAAATTTTCTCATAATCAACATTTCAATTTTTTCTACCCTCCCAACATTTAGTTTGGCCTTTTGGC
>NC_051407.1:41258746-41258960 GCF_015228065.2 Penaeus monodon
AATAACTGGAGTGCGACAGAAGTGGAGAGCCGGCAGCCCTCTACTAGCATTCCGGTAATCATCGCCGCCATTACTAGCCAGGCAGCTAGCAACGCACCACACGCGGCCGTAAATCAAGTCGCTGCACAGTAATGCACACAAAAACTATATATAAATCGAACAATCGGTTTGCAATAGTAATCAGCGAATGTAGCTGTTTGATACACGGGAAGGC
>NC_051407.1:41259162-41259587 GCF_015228065.2 Penaeus monodon
TTGTGCTTTTATTATCTGACTTGCCACCAGAATTATGCCATAATTATGAATATCATCATCATTTATACAATTCTTAATGCACTAATTTATATAGATCATCAGTAGTAATATAGCTCTTAACAACATTATTACCAATATGTTATATATTACATCAGATACCAAATATTCCATCTTTTTATGGACAGGCAAGTCTCATTAGCAACCTAAAAGTTTTTAAAAATTACTGTCATCGTCGCCACCTACTGGCGCTCATGAAAAGACTACGAATTCCCTTCGAACTTCAGCCTCGAACGAAATTTCAGCTTTCAGGAAGCCAGGCGCATCATGTTCATAATGGCCGCGATCGCCTCCGTTGTAAGTAAGCATGGTTTAGAACTGCTTCCTGCTTTGGTATTATTCTGTTTACACTGACTGTGAGGACAGTT
>NC_051407.1:41259724-41259807 GCF_015228065.2 Penaeus monodon
TCAGCCGCAAGACGCCCGAGAGCAGCGCCTGGACACAAGAGTTATGACGACGTGCGTATAACAATGGGTACGGCCACATCACT
>NC_051407.1:41259848-41261537 GCF_015228065.2 Penaeus monodon
TCATAAAGATGGGCAAGCCGCCCACGCGCCCTCGCTGGACGTTCTCCTCATACATCAACCCAGTGACCCGGTCTTTCCCTTCTTCGCACCTGGGATCGGCGGGTGATTATGTGTGTGTATTTCTCTCGCGTCTCGTCTTGGTGTCAGCATATTTCCAGGTACGATCGAAGTTAAGATCTATAAATCAATCAACAAAGTATAAATAATCGCTTGACTACTGTATCCGCTTAACACTGTTGGGAAGAAAAGGGTTGAGAAGCATAATCCCTTCCCCGGCACCCTTCACAACTCACGCTTGAAGTCCGGCGTCGTCCGTGGGCGCGGGGCCTCCCCCTCACTCCTTTGGCCGCCCAACAATGGGAGGCGAGGAGTCCCACGGGCGCCACACGCACACCTGGGCCTGGGCATTGACCAGCGTTGGGGAGGACGTGGACCTGCATCGCGGTTCTAGATTACCTCCCTTGCCAAGGACTCAGCCGCAGCGCTTGTACCCAGGCTATTTTGTAAAATTTTGGGCAATGCCGACGAGCTAAATCTGATGCTTGAGTAAGACAACCGGGATCTTCTGAGACGTTTATCTCTCGCGTGTAATGCCATGTCACATTGCTAGACATGACACAACCAAAACGACTAGCCACGGCCGCCCCGCCCGCCGCCGCGCGCGCCTGGCGAGGGAGCGTATTCATGCGGCCACTTCAGACCGCGTCAGCAACAGTACTATTTCGCTTCAGTTGCGGAAAAAGTTTGTGTTGGACGCAAAATGAGCCTCGTCTTCCCCGCCTCGCGCGTTTGGACCCGCACGTCACCTGTCCCCATCCATCCCGTCCCGAGCGCGACTATTCCTGTCCACGCGTCGCCAACAGCCGCGCGACGGAGGCCCGGCCAGAGGCTTCCTACCACAGACAGCACACAATTTGTCGCCGTGTCGTTCGGGTATTACCTGAAGGACCCCGCCTGGCGTGAATCACCCGAATGGCCTTCTAAATAGCCTCTTGTGCTTTCATCAGTAATGCCGGTTAATCTTGCAAGCAGCATCAATCACTGGGAGATGGCCGCCTCGCCCCACCGCTGGATCATCCCTGCTGAGCGCCCCCGCGATATGAGATCCCGCACAAAGCTCCCGCAGCCGCCTGACTAACTCCTCCCTCATCGCACGGCCCATTTCTGCACAGCTATATGCCCTCGTATATCTCCTCCTCCCGCGGCCTCTCTATGCCTCATCCCCGCCCTCTGTTCCGGGATCATCAGTCGACACATTTCGCTGTTCCCTCTCCGCCCCGCGTTATGCTCTCCTCCTTTCCCGCAGGCTTGAGTGTAGCTCGCGTCTGTCTGTGTCACTCCTCGAGAACTCCCGAATCTACACCTTTCTTAAACCTCTTAAAAATACTTTAAATATAACCTAAACCAGGGCGATTCATGCCTATCAATCCCATCCTAAGTTTTCGCTATAAACCACATCTATCAAACGCAATATACGCTCGGCATATTCACACAAATGCATATGAATGTGTGATATGTACGCACAGAAATCTTGTACCAAGAGCCTCCACTCTAATAATTTCACAGTCTGTGACCTCAAGTGACCTGGCGCGGCCGTGACCTGGAAACACCTGTAGCACCTGCATGGAAACGGATGAAGACCAGGATGAGGTCACAAGCGCCGACAGACGAACCATGTGACTCCACGCC
>NC_051407.1:41262127-41262436 GCF_015228065.2 Penaeus monodon
CCCTTCCCCCCTTCACCCCACCACAAAAAAAAAAATAAAAAAAAATAAAAACGTAAAAAAACGTAAAAAAAAAACTGAACTAGCCCCCCCCCCCACTAGCACAAGGGGGCGCCCGTGCCACACACAGCGGCACTAAGGCAATAAACACAACCTAAATCCCCAGGTGTCACCAATACATCGATAACGTATTTTAGTCTAATGTTCTCTACGCTGTTCTAATAATCTTCAAGTATTGACAGGTGACAGGAGGGTGCGCTGTCATGAATGGCCTCGCAACTTCACACCCTTTCTATGAGTTTAAACAATGTC
>NC_051407.1:41263627-41264178 GCF_015228065.2 Penaeus monodon
CACTCAACGTGCGTGCGTGTGTGTGCCCAAGCGGGCGTCTGAGCGAGGGCACTGATGCTACAGACAGACGCTCTTCGGGGTTCATGGAGTAACGTGACTCTGAACACTCAAGGGTTGCTAGCCAGGTTTCGTCTTTGAAGTTCATTCTGTTTTTCTTTTCTTTTCTCTTCTCCGTTTTGCTATCATCTTAGAACTTTGCGTCGGTTCAAAATAAGGGGATTAAGTTGAAGAGAGAATGAGAATAATTGGGGAATGGCGTGTAGGAAAGAATGACGCTGGTTTTGATCGGAATAGGTGTACGGAATAAAGAGGTTTGTTCGGCTTTCCAACGAGCGAACAAGCAAAGAGCGGAGGACGGTTAATCCCTCTTTCAAATTATGCTCCTCCCTCTTCTAAGGTCTGAATGACCTGGGATGACCTGAGCGCTGGGGGGACAATACCTCGGCTGACCTCCCTTCAAAACCCATAACTCTTCCTCTCACTTTCACAGTCTAGCGTCCATAAAACGAACTTAAACATTTTTGGTTCACACGCCGATCGCTTTGCTGTTT
>NC_051407.1:41264739-41265050 GCF_015228065.2 Penaeus monodon
TTACCAATATCAGACCGGAGTTAACACTGAGTACTAAGAGTCATGCAGGTTTCGACCGGTCCTCACCCCCCCCCCAACCACAAGCCTACCCCATCCCCCCCCTCTCCACACTATCCCCCTTCCCCCCTCTCCCCCTCCAATCCTCAACCCCCACCCCCCCAATCCTGACTGAACCCCCCCCCCCATCCCCCGTTCAGAAAGTGATTGGAAACCGATAGATTTGATGCATATGGTACTTACTACGGGTTTATGATGATTGAAAGAACATAATAGATAGGTTTCGCACATTAGAAAATGTAAGACACAGAGAG
>NC_051407.1:41265567-41265771 GCF_015228065.2 Penaeus monodon
TCTTTTCGTCAACTACGTTTTACGGACTTATTCCAACACGCAAATCAGAAGTCTCCGTGAGCGAGTAAGTATATGATTTCTTGGAGATTTTTTTTCTCTCTCTTTTTTCTTTTTGCTTCAAAATGTACAAAGTGTTTTGTGGTAAAGAATAACGTGAATTGAATTATATTTTCTCCGTAGATTGTTTGTTTGTTCAGCTCATAG
>NC_051407.1:41267319-41267517 GCF_015228065.2 Penaeus monodon
TCCCCTGCCTGTGTCCACTATCACATTCCCTCTCGCGCCGCCTTTAATTCTCCCCGAACCCCTTTTCATTATCGCTGTCAACGCTTTTAAATTGACATCCGTCGCTCTTTCCATCTCCAATCAGTCCCCGCGCCCAGCCTCTTTCCTCCCTTCCTTTCTTTCAACGCTCGTTATCGCTCTGTTTCTCTGTTCCTCCTT
>NC_051407.1:41267607-41267695 GCF_015228065.2 Penaeus monodon
AGTTCGTCATCTACCTCCGATTTTTTTCTTTCATCCTCTTCGTCTCTGTTTCTCTCTTACTTTTTTTCTCTCTTTTTCTGTCTGTCTG
>NC_051407.1:41267746-41267959 GCF_015228065.2 Penaeus monodon
TAGAAGTCAACTAAAAGTACATTGAAGTAGACGTTTCGCAGCTTGGTCAATTTTAATATTCAAATCAAAATAACACGCAATAAAATACGTTCCTACGCATAGGCCTATCTAGGGAAGGGGACGGGGAGGGGAATTAGGAAGAGATTTTGAGGGGAAATGCTATAAGGTGTAACACACTCACACATGAGCACACTGCAAGGGGATAAGGCAAAG
>NC_051407.1:41268429-41268944 GCF_015228065.2 Penaeus monodon
CTAGGGTGAGGCTAGGGTGAAGCTCCCTCGCCGCGTAATCACCCTCCATTCACAACACCTCCACCTACACTACTCATCCTCAAAGGAAGACTCGTACTCCAGCACTGTAAAGGCGTGCCGAGCCTACCAGATGCACTGCAGCGGGGGAGAAGGGAGGCGAGGGGAGAAGGGAGGCGAGGGGAGAAGGGAGGCGAGGGGAGAAGGGAGGCGGGGGAGAAGGGAGGCGGGGGAGAAGGGAGGCGAGGGGAGAAGGGAGGCGAGGGGAGAAGGGAGGCGAGGGGAGAAGGGAGGCGAGGGGAGAAGGGAGGCGAGGGGAGAAGGGAGGCGAGGGGAGAAGGGAGGCGAGGGGAGAAGGGAGGCGGAGGGGGGGAGAAGGGAGGCGAGGGGGAGGGAGGCGAGGGGAGAAGGGAGGCGAGGGGAGAAGGGAGGCGAGGGGAGAAGGGAGGCGAGGGGAGGGAAGGCAGGGGGGAGGGGGAGAGGGAAGGCAGGGGGGAGGGGGAGAAGGGGGGAGGAAG
>NC_051407.1:41269076-41269865 GCF_015228065.2 Penaeus monodon
GGTCTGAATACAGCTGCAAATCCCAGAAAAAAAAGGCGAAGTCTTTCCAAACATACTCAAGCGGAAATGCACAAGTGTTGCGTTAGTACTGAATACTTGTGGGAAGACGTTGGGGACAGAGATATGTCCCCTCATCCGTCTCCCCCCCCTCTCTCTCTCTCTCAATGCCTTCTTCCTGTCCTTCTCACACACACACACATATTGCACTTAAGTGTATAAGTAATACATACTCTGTTTATCGATCTACAGTGACGAGTTCTCAATACCTATATCCGCTTTCGTCTTCGTAAACGAGTCGCACATTCCTAATTCAGACTCATTCCCGAAATGAATCCTGCAAACCAAAGGGGGGGGGGGAAAATCCCACCCTTCAAGGCCGCTGCCCCCCCCCCCCCGTCTCGTTCTCACGCCGGGGAACGTACGGTCGCCTTCCTGTCCATCCATTCAGATCTCATTACCTTTTCCGAGACGCAGAAGGCAACACCCAAATACATCATGGGGCTGGATGACAGACAGACAGTTTCGCCGGGAGTTCTTAACCCCAGCAGGAAACCATTAAGTATATAATTTTGTTAATAAATCATAAAATACAGTGGAAACAACATATTCGGTTCTCGCAAATTGACCCTTGCAAACCAACGAAGATAAGTTGCCCATTCATTAACTCCTGCAATCTTCTTCGCGACTCGCTGGCTGCGGATCAGTTTAACAAAGCAGTGACTAATAGACTCGAATGAAATAACCCACCTCTCTCTAAAGCGTTCTTTCTTATTTGCTATGGACCAAAAA
>NC_051407.1:41269882-41270481 GCF_015228065.2 Penaeus monodon
CTTTTTCCGGGATCACTGATCTCTTCTATAAATATCAAAAGTATTATTACGCGTCATTACGTTGAAATATAAGTAAATATACTATGGATAACATACGCGTCTGGAGAATACCTGCAAAGCCCCAGGCAACGAAGCCATGCACCTTGCACGGCGCTCCTGGCAAAGGGGGGGTTCGCTGCTCCTCTCTGCAACAGATGTGTTGCAATCTTACCTGCAAGAGACAAAATAACGTGTGTGAGATGTGTTCATAAATTTTCACGACATATTGATTTCGTTCAGCCGAGCGTGCGTCGTAACATATGGTCATATGAGGTTGGATTGTTTGTAAAATGTATAGATCTGGTGATAAACTGCTTTCAAGGAATGTATAAATCTGCCAAGTTTACGACTTCTTCACTCAGGAGGAAAAACGGGCGGCGATTGCGGTCGGCGAATCAAACCGATACTGGGCGTGAGGAACTGCATGCTGGGAAATCGCCTTGGAGTTATGCACTGTCTAGGACATGATAAACCTGGCAGTGGAAGGGATGTGTAATCATGCTCACCTCAGCTCTGGCAGGCACACATCTCGTAAGATCAGGCTAAGCGAAAGTTAAGAT
>NC_051407.1:41270563-41270797 GCF_015228065.2 Penaeus monodon
AAGTTTGTGCAAAATCTTAGCTCACAAACATTACATATTCATTCTGCATCAATATCAGCAAAATTTGCCCCGTAATGAGCAGGTGCTTCTGCAAATGAAGATAACCAGATTAAAACCAATTATGACTATCATCCGTCACTCAAAGTTTCCCTCGCTATTACGTGCATTTTATTCCCTCTTTGCCACGCGCGAATTTGTCGACGTTTTCCTTTATATTGAAGATAGGATCTGGCT
>NC_051407.1:41270840-41270993 GCF_015228065.2 Penaeus monodon
CTAAGGGGGCTGGGGGTGATTTGCTTTTAATCGTCATCAGCCGCGCGACAAATCCTCCATCACGAAGCCATATTTTGGATTTTCTAATTAGTCATGAGGATTTTCTCTAATCCGTTAGCTTTTCCTTGGCAAAATGAGGTGGGAAAGTGTGTG
>NC_051407.1:41271189-41271257 GCF_015228065.2 Penaeus monodon
CAAATCAAGCCAGACACACCCAGACAAACAACAAGATATATACATAAAACAAACAGCAAGAACACCCA
>NC_051407.1:41271509-41271763 GCF_015228065.2 Penaeus monodon
CCATCGCATACACCTCGACCGCCTTACAGATAACAAACAAGACGAATGCCATGTTACGAATTAAAATCCCTGCCGATGGTGACGTCGATTCATTCCTGACGGCTGCGATTATGGGCGAACAGAAGCAACGCCTGTCTCCGGGTATCGTGTGTCAAGGGTGGGCGGCGCTGGCGATGATTGTGTGGTAATCGACCTCCTCCAGGTTTCCTCCAGGTCGAATAGAGACGTGTTTAAAGACTAGAGCACTTGTGGGG
>NC_051407.1:41272365-41272960 GCF_015228065.2 Penaeus monodon
TAATCGCCTGTTGTTTTTAGTAATAGGCATCGCCTGTGTCGTAAATATTTCTGTGTTATGCATTTATGCTCTTATGACAATTCCTACCTTACTGTTCACTTCACTTCAAACGCATTCAGCAAAAAATCTATCTGAAGTGTTGATACAATAAAAAGGAGCAGTTATTTTCAGCTATTCGGCTATCGGAACAGTGAACCTCACTTTATCTTGAAGCGCAATCTGATACTCTTTTTTGCTGTTGTTTTGTTTTGCAAAGAGAACACTCACGCGCTCCTATATATGATTCGTTTATGTGAAGACTGTCTCTTCGCTGTTTTTCTGCTTATGGCATGGACTGGCCCCTTACTCTGATGCCGCACTAACCTCTCTTTCTTTTCGTCGTTTAAGGTTACGTGTCTGTCGCTTGGTGTACTCCCGCTGCTCCTTGTCTGTGCCTTAAGTCTCTTCCCCTGCTTTCTCCTGCCGCATTCTCCTTTTCTTCGGTCTTTCATCGTTGTGTCGTCCGTACTCTGTCTCGTTTCTTCTTATATCTCTTTCTTTCTTCTTTCGCTTTCTTCTTCTCTCTTCTCTCGTTTATTATATCTGTCTATCTTCT
>NC_051407.1:41273149-41273889 GCF_015228065.2 Penaeus monodon
GAGCATCTCTCGCCCGTGGCACCGAGTGAACACCTCGTGACGTGGCTGAATCAATTATCTCGTCAGGTTTGATCCGCTCATTATCATCACTATTATCTTGTCGCGGCCATTCTGCAAGCCCGCCCCCCCCTGTGACGTCATATGCGTCCGCAACCCTACGCTTTGGGCGTCTGTTAGATCATTATATTTGAATTATTCTAAGAAATTCTATTCGGTATGCATTTGCCAGTGAAAGATATTTGAAATTTAATGGGGAAATCTTTTCCACGGGCGAAATAACTTGATATTCAGAAGAAGACATTGGTATATGAAACTTTGAAGGCGAGACGAACGAAATCGAACAGACGGATGATGACTTAACACAAAGTACAGAGGAAAGAGACGCTGGAAGCATTGTGTAAAGAATTTCATGCCATAATTCTATTTTCATGAATGTATCGGAATCAAAGGCCAGATGCGAAAGTCTTCGTCACACAGGTATCCAGTAGGCTTCTTTGCCCTCCCTCCACCCTCTCCCATACTCCCCTCCCCCTCCCTCCACTCCCTCTCTCTTGCCCCCCCCCACCCCTCCCCTTGCCCATCCTCCAGCCTCTCCTCTTCCCCTTTCCTCCCCCTGCCTCCTACCCCCCCCCCCTCTTTCTACACTTTCATCTACCAACGGCGTCTGCTACTACATTCTGCTCCCTGATGAAGATGAAGACGTCCTCAGCAGGTTGTCTGTCGCTGCGATTGGGAGACGA
>NC_051407.1:41273981-41274068 GCF_015228065.2 Penaeus monodon
CATCAACACACCAGACAATACTTTGGCCATGGCCGCGCCTACTACTGCCTTCCCCCCCCTCCCCCTCCCTCCTAATAAAGTTCTTGC
>NC_051407.1:41274106-41274433 GCF_015228065.2 Penaeus monodon
TGCCATGGATAGGACTACCGCCGTCCTGCTCATTTTACTAATAATGTGCCGGAGGAGGAGCTTGTCTCCAATTGAAAATTATAAAGTTATTGAATTTGCATCTGGTTTCTGCAAAATTATACGACTGCATTACCATTATATTCTACCTCAGGAGAGCAATCAGTTACATAAGGATATGCCGAGTACAAAGCTCAGCTATGACTTGCGTTTTCCCTTCTTGAAGATATAAAGGTCCCGCGCTTGAAGAATCGTCTACATCGCGGGAAGCAAGGAATCATCCGAGGCGCAAGATGGATGCAAGAATCGTAATTTTTGGAGAGAGGGAAA
>NC_051407.1:41274463-41274611 GCF_015228065.2 Penaeus monodon
TCATCCCGTGAAAATCTTCGCCGCATTAGAACGCGCCTTTGAATAATGCCTAATAAATAACGTGGTCTCGCGGGTAATCTCCGTTCATTAATCACAACGCACCCACCTCGCCGCCACCGTCGTGATGACCTTCTCCCCCCAAGCCCTT
>NC_051407.1:41274692-41275530 GCF_015228065.2 Penaeus monodon
ACCTGTTGCGCCGCTGCATCGCGCGGGGCGAGGGGAAAAACACTCGCCACGGAGGCCAGACGGCGGAGGGGAAAATGGCGAGCACTCCCCCGGCCTGCACAGACGAGTTCCCGCGTAAACACAGCCAAGCGTCTCCTCCAGCAAGTTGAGGCACGAAAACAAGACCTCCTAACGTCATTTTAATCAAGCGTTCATGAGTATGCATGATTCTCGCAAACACACCTCTTTCTGTATGGACCGAACAGGAATAATTTGCATGGCTCATGTTTGTGCCATGCAGAGAAACTTGAGCAATTTGTGCAAACTGTTTGGGTGGGAGCCTGTTTACTCTGGATGCGGCGTTGCCCATCCCGAGCGCGGCCGCCGGGGTGCCAGCTCTCCCGGGGCACGCATGGCCAAGTCTGATTAGATGGATATGCAAATGAGCTGTGCATGGCGCTTCCTCCATCAATGTATTGGCTTGAAATTGGGACCTTAAACTTTGTAATTTGTTGCATCTTTAAGGTGCAACACCATTTAGCAAGCTAGACGGGAGTGTAGCAGTCTGTAGGCAGTGTTTGCTGAAGATGTGGCGATTTTTCAGGATTTCGTTGGCGGGCTGAATGTATTTCTTTAAAACAGTAATACACGCATACACGCATGTTCATACACATGTATTAGCAATAGCATTCAAAATACCACTGCCAACCAGCCGCCTCCTTCACGAGACGAGACCGTATCGCGAATTCCCCAACCGACGGTTAATTCCTCCAAAAAGATGGTTTCTCAAGAAAAAAGGGAAGGAATCCCCCAAGCATCCGGGCAATCACATCAATTGACTGGCCAGCATCTGCATCTA
>NC_051407.1:41275553-41275857 GCF_015228065.2 Penaeus monodon
GCTCATCCTCCAGGGACTCCAGGCCGAGACGATTACTTTGTAGTACAGGAGCGGCCCCTTTCCCCACTTCGCCCCCCCCCCCTCGCCTCCATCGCCCCCCACCCCCCCTCCCTCCTTGTGCTACCTTCAGCCCCCTATCGAGAGCTGCTGTCTGGCTCCCTCCCCTTCCCAACTTCCGCTCCCGAAGCAGTGGAGGGGCAGCGTCGCTTTCCGCTCGGTCTTGGGGCACCGGCAGAGCGGAGGGACTAAACGGAAGGTCAAGGATCACTTATGATATATAAGAAGAATTGATTTTTTCTCTGCC
>NC_051407.1:41276201-41277259 GCF_015228065.2 Penaeus monodon
TCCTCCGAGCACCGGGGCGGCCAGACATGCACATTAGTTTATTACAGACATTTCATCGACTTCTGCGCCGACTCCTTCGCCAGACTACGTTTCCCTCAAGGACTTCCAGACATCTACCCAAAACGCCTTAAAATACACGCGTCCCTACTTCAAGTAAACTTCCACGCTATCGACGTTCATTTATTTAGAAATTTAGAGGTAATTTGATTTAAAGCGAAATATTGCGAACTGAGGTTGAGAAGGAAGCCTATGTGGGCGGGTAGCTGTGGCGACGGGCCGGGACACATGGCAACTGCCACTTTCTCTCGCAAAGTTCGAGATGTAATAAGAGGTGCGTAAACGGAACTGTTTGAGGAACACCCAACTTGCACGGGGGAACCAGCCAGCCTGGGAAGGGGCGGGGAGGAAGGGGCAGCTGAGGAGGGGGGGAGGGGGGATGAAAGGGGAGGAGGAAGAGGGAGGTGAAGAGATAGAGAGGTGAAGAGAGAGGAGGGAGAGAAAGGTGAAGAGAGAGGAGGGAGAGAAGGGTGAAGAGAGACGAGAGAGAGGGAGGTGAAGAGAGGAGAAGGACGGGCGGGGAGGGGAGGGAAAGAGCAACAGGTACCATAAGTCCTTCACTCACACGCCTATTGCAGCATATCGTTTGCTTAAATGTTGCACAGACAAACACCTATATAATTATCGCCTTTCTCTGAAGACTCAGAAAAAAACTGCTCTAGCTCGAGAATTCTTCACCAAGACATTAGCCTACAATAAGCACCACAAAAGACCTAGAAAAGCGACTTCATTCAGGCGTTCTCGCGGCTCAACTCGGCTCATTTGAGCCCATAAATTACACAGTGTGGTTGCATTGCAGATGAATAATCCACAAATACAGAAAGGGCTTCGTAACATTACTATGCGAAAGAAGATGGTATTGAATAAGGACACATGTTCGTGTTCGATCTGTTACTTTGCTTTGGAGAGCTGATGCGCCTGCCTGGCGTCGACGCGGCTCATGGATTCACGTCGGAGAGATGGGAAAAAATCTCAACAGGCGGTAGGCGGACGGTTGAAGA
>NC_051407.1:41277548-41278018 GCF_015228065.2 Penaeus monodon
CGATATTGCGCGTTATCTAAACAAGCTCCCCCCGAGGGAATACGGAGTGTGGCAGCCTGACTAAGCGCGCCTTGCACACATGACGCAATTCGTCTGTTGCATGACTGGACGCCCCCTCCCTACTGCCTGCTTAGGCCAGCCATACATAGCAAGCGTGGCGATCAAAATGCCAACAATATCAGCGTAAAGACGAGCAAACTGCAGCGCCAGCGAGAAAAGTTGAGTCTCCGGATTGTTGCAAGGAGACGCACCAAGACACAAAGGCTTGCGTAGTTCCGGAAAGTCAGCAGAAGCAGCAGGAGGCGAGATCAAAGGCGGCCTCGCAAGGACGGCTCCTGCCACGACGCTGCCACGGGAGGAGAGGTTCACCTCAGCGACGTATATTCTTGCACACATCATAGCCCCTATAATGCAAGAATATACATGCACAGCGTTCTCGGTGACAGTATCAGTCACACCATGTATATTCA
>NC_051407.1:41278829-41279518 GCF_015228065.2 Penaeus monodon
ATTGGGTCAAATATCTCTGAGCGATGTAATTGCTTGTGTCTTCACTGTACCTTGTAACCCAAAACTCCCCACCACTGTAATTGCTAAAAAAGATGAAAAGATTTCGAGTGCCGGAAGCGAGAGTTTAAAGGCACCAGAAAAGGGACAATTACAACCGTAAACGATACAAAGTGTTTAGGGAAGTAGGACACTTTGAATTGTATACGTTGCGGGGAAAATGCAGAGGTAATAAAATAATCCAGAGACAGATTGCAAGGAAAATAAGGAAGGGGGGGGGGAGAGAAAGAGAGAGAGGGGAGAGGAAGAGAGGGGAGAGGAGTGAAGGAAAAGAGGGAATGGGAGAGATGAGAAGGGGGAAAAAAAAGAGGGAAAATGAGAAAATATAGAGTGAAGGAAGAGGGAAAAGACGAAAAAGACGTGTAAGTGGAAAACGTGGAAACCAAAGAGGAAAGAAGGAAAAAAAGGGAAAAGGGAGCGAAGGGGAAAAGAGCAAATAAGAGAAGAGAGAGGGAGAAACGCAAGAGACTAACCAGAAGAAAAATAAAGAAAGAAAAGGAGAGAGGAGAGACACGACAAAAAGAACAAATGAAAAGAAGAAAAGAGAGGAGAGAAAGACCGAAGAAAGACGAGACCCAAAGGGAAGAGGCCTCCCGCAGCCATACCTTCGGCACGGAGTACTGACTCAAGCA
>NC_051407.1:41279630-41280580 GCF_015228065.2 Penaeus monodon
TGCTCCGAAGCATCATAACTCTTGTTCAAAAATCATTATTCATCTCGAACCATCTTGCCGCAACAGCATCGTTAGCTTGTCCCTTTCCCCATACATTCGAAGCCTAATCTTCTGAGCCTATCTCCTATGGCGGGGAGAGGCGGGTTCTCTTCACTTCTGGCTTCGTCCTTCTCCACCGCTTTTTTTTTTTCCTCTATCTTTCTTTCTCGTTTATTCTTCGTCTTCCTCGGTCGTTTTTTTTTCTCTCTCTCTTTCTCGCTCTCGTTTATTCTTCGTTTTCCTCGGTTGTTGTTTTTTCTCTTTTTTTTGTTTCGTTTTCTCTCTCTTTCTTTCTCTTTTTCGTTTATTTTCATCTTCCTCGGTCGTTTATTTTTCTCTTTCTCTCTTTCTCGTTCTCGTTTATTCTTCGTTTTCCTCGGTCGTTTATTTTTCTCTCTTTTCTGGTTTTTCGTGTTCTTTGCTTCGTTTTCTCTCTCTTCTTTCATCTTTTTCTGTTATTTCCTGTTCGCTTCTCTTTTCGGGTTAAGCGTTTTTATTTTTTATTTCTTATCTTATTTTCGTACTCATTTATTTTCGTTTTCTCGGTGTTTATTTTCTTTTCTCTTATCTGTTCTGTTTATTCTTCGTTTTCCTCGCCTTTTTTTTCTTCGTTATTGTCATTTTTCGTTTATTTTCATCGTCATGGCGTTTTCTTCTCTTTCTTTTCTTTCTCGCGTATTTTCGGTGTTCACTTTGTCTTTACTTATCGTGCTGCTTTATCCTTTTCATGTTCCCTGTTCCTCTACTCTTTTCTGTGTTTTAATAAGCGTTTTATTTCTTTACTGTCATATTTTTTCTCGTCTTGAATTTTTTATTATCGGTATTATTAGTGTTTATTATCTATTTCATGTTTGTTATTCTAGTTTCCTTCCATTTTCTGTTTCTCGTATCTTCATTCCTTTAATTGTCTC
>NC_051407.1:41280624-41281084 GCF_015228065.2 Penaeus monodon
ACTCTCTTCCTTCCTCTTCCCTTCTCCCTCTTCCTCACCTCTGATCATACTTCATTCTTACCTCTCATTTCCTCACTCCTATTTTTATCTCCTTTCCTCTTTCTCCTTTCCTCTTCCCTCATTTCCTTTTTCTCCTCCTTCTTCTTTTTCTTCTTCTTCTTCTTCCTACTCCTCCTTCCCCTTCCTCCACCTCCTCCCTCTTCCTCCACCTTCTCCCTCCTCCTCCTCCTCCTCCTCCTCCTCTTCTTCCTCCTCCTCCTCCTTCCCCTTCTTCCACCTCCTCCTTCCCCTTCTTCCACCTCCTCCTTCCTTCATTCTATTCTATATATACCAGTAACTGCGTAGCAAGGTAGAGATACTGACCTTGTTCGGATTTCCTCGAGATCTGGGAAAACACGACAGGTCACGTCTGGCAGTGGCTGCGTAGGTCCTGTCTGGCTCCCCTCGCTCCTCGCGTCGT
>NC_051407.1:41281530-41283007 GCF_015228065.2 Penaeus monodon
AAGCATGAAGAAGAGGTAAAAGAATAGATGAATAAAGAGATATAAATTGAGAATCGGAGAAAAAATAAAATAATAATGAGAAAAAGTGATAAAAGAAAAAAAGATGAGACAAAGTGACAATGATAATAACAGCAAAAGTAGCAGCAAAAAAAAAACGGACTGAAGCATATGAAAGGAAGGAGGAAGTAGCAGGGGTAGCTGGCACAGGGGAGGAGGCATCCGACACACGCAAGAGGGGAAGGTGGAGGCAACGGAGAGCTCAGAAGAAGTCGAGAAAATCAAAGAAACGGGCGGACTGAATGCGAACACGGCGAGAATAAAAAAAAATGTATATCCATAGAAATCCGGGTCGTAGAGAAAACCTATAAAAAAAAACACCAATATGAAAAGAAAAGAAATATCCTCGTTCAGTATTTTCGCCCGCAACAAAACGGAATATCGCTGGAATGAAAATAATGAGAGAGAGAGCTAACCACAAAACAAATAACCCCGCACTATTTATTCCTGGCGTTCCATACAACATTCGTAATCAACAATTTGTCCTCAATTACGCAAAAAACTAAAGTCAAGCGCCAGCCATACATGAAATATTAAATGCTTTTGCTCAACACCGTCAGGCTGTTTGTTTACAAGTTTAACGCGTTCGGATTACTCCCATAACATGAAGGCAGACAAAGCCAATGATGGGCACAGCATAATTTCAAACAAATGGAATCAAATAGAAATACCAGCAATAGTATCTGTGCCTTGTCCTTTAACGAGGTACTCGCGAAGGTGAAATAATAATGCTACACTGCAATGATGCATAGTGCTTTATCAAATGGTAAAGCCGCAGCACCATCTAGGGGCGGCTGGACAAGTCACTCAAAGCCGAAAGGAAGAGAGGGAAAAGGCAACACAAATGTGAAATAAATACTTAACGCTAGGCAGTACTGTGTTTGGAATTAATATTCAAAAACTATGTTAGCACGCGACTCTGTTCATAACGTCAAATTAATGCATGTCACTCATCACCACATTTACTGAATACCAACTAGATGCAATACGGGGAGCGCGAGGCTGCCGGACCGAAGCTCCCGGTCCGCGCTTCGAACACCGGGAAAGCTTTTCATCCTCGTCACTGAAGATCTCCGCCTCCGTACGCAGGGTCGCGGAGAGAACAGAGAGATGCTCGTTATCAAGCATACATCGACAAAACAAGAGAGAGAGAAAAAAAAAACTCCGTGGTCGCTCTACAGTCTCCCCAAACAGGCCATGTCCCAAACGCGCGTAAAATATAATTCCTTAAGTGCTAGCTACACAAAGACCGACAGGACTTGGAGTTAGTCGCACTTAAAGCGAATATAATTTTAAGCATTTTGACACAAGGACTTTAAATAATAGCATACTACATAATATATTTTCCTTTACATTCTTGAAGGATGGGTGATGTCGCAGACAATACATTATTTAGTTGAGAAAAGTTATATCACTTGGA
>NC_051407.1:41283625-41283923 GCF_015228065.2 Penaeus monodon
GGGCTGAACTATAATACGTATCTAATAATACAAGTAACAAGTAATAGGTTGGAAGACAATGGAGCGTCGGTCTCTGTTGATACTTGAAGCGAATGCTCCTTGGTCTCGAACGCGCCGAAAGGATTTCATATTGCAAGGACACTTTTCAGAAACCATCGCCGCATATAACGATCGCTAGGATGTTGTTGTTGTTTTTAAGCATATTAAAAAAGAAAGAGAGGAAAATTCGAAACAGGTACGGGGAAACGGGGAAACTTGGTCGCATTCTAAGCCGAGTGATTATACAAGCAAACACGGC
>NC_051407.1:41283941-41284918 GCF_015228065.2 Penaeus monodon
AACAAAAAATGTTTTTAAAAGTAGCCACGAAGGAAGGGGAATCCACGAGTACGAGATCGAACATTCCCCGGCTAGGCGTTCGTCGCAGCCAAAAAGTCCGACGAAGTTTTCACATTTATGGAATCACGCATTCACACTCTCAATGGTGTTCAAAGTTTAAGCGCGGCTCTGCACGAACATTCCTACAAAACTTTTTCAATGGGTGTGTTCTCAAGTCTCTGTCAAGTTCGGCCGTGAGACTGTCGGGGAGACACTGACACTTTTTGTGATACGGAGTCGCGTTACCGAGTCTGGCGCTGGGACTACAAAAGGGGCTACCTTTATGACACGCTACTTGCTCTCTGTCGCTGTGGGGAACGGAACGGCTCCGGGCGTCCACGGGATCCTCCTCCCTCGGGGAACACTGACCCTGTGGTGCCACGGCGGTGCCACGGTGGTGGTCACACCCGCGTGGCGTCGCACCCGGCCGCGTTGCCACCACAAATGATACGCTAATAAAAAAAAAGGTGCAGAGCGCCGCTACGTCAGGCCACCCTGATAACAAACTGCTGAGTGGACCTGCTGGCGATGAGGGGATAACAGGCACTGGAAAGAACGCGACGGAGAAGGAGGAAAAGAGAGCGAGAGTTATGAAGGAAGAAGAAGCGAGAGGTAAGAGCTGCGCGCAGAAGTTATAAATAAGAATGGTGTAAGCGCGAGGGTGAGCCGAGGAGAAAGTAGCAAGCAGCGCGGCGAGCAGACCTCGCAGCAAACGTCGCCAGGAGAAAAAAAGATGAGGGGCGAGGGCGCAGATAATCAGTATAATAGCAGTAGCAACAAGATCAATGTAGCGACATTCTTGTTTTTGTAGAAGGCATGCCTAGTTCTGCGCGCCACCGCGACCTCCTATATTACTAATGGGGATTATTATGCCAGACCGACCATTGTATCGTCCAGGGTGCTTAACTCTGGCGCCAGTGTCTCCACGCCCGGTCTAG
>NC_051407.1:41284987-41285084 GCF_015228065.2 Penaeus monodon
CGCTGGTGACACGGGGTGAGGGCATCGCCGCCCAGAGATGCGAGATACAGATAGGATGGCGTAAATGAGGAGAGGAGGTTGGGACTTCAATGATAAT
>NC_051407.1:41285155-41286085 GCF_015228065.2 Penaeus monodon
TCAAAGAAAGTTGTTTTACTGAGAACAGACGAGTTGAAGGCGGGCAGAGGGGCAAAGGCAAGCGTGAGCTTATAACTAATTAATACTAGATACCATCTCTTTTTGATGACGAAATGGGGAAAATTATTTGCCTGTCATTCTGTGAATCATATCTCAAGCCTATGAGATGCAGAAGATACCAAGTTTCCCCCGCGACCATAAATCCATGTGAAAACGATAATCATATACAATTATAATATTATATATGATTACGAAAAAAACAAACACTACTTTGAAGTTGTATGCTTACTTCTCTTCCAAAACACACAGAAACTACGTTTTCACGCACGGGTTGCAATGAATGACCCGCAATTATGTAAATGAGAAATAATACAAGTAACCAGATAGGAAACATAAAACAAAAGACAAAAAATTATTTCCACTGGTTGCATTACTGGCCTGCAGTCACGTAGCTCAAGCGAACTGCTTCCCCGCTCAACATGTGTTGCAATTGTCATTTTATCTACACAATAATTTCAGGCGGAGAAGTGAGACATATATGCCTGGAGTGCGCCTGGCAGACGGAGAGCGCGCGGCGGGGTGCGCACTGGGCTGTGCACTGCAACAAACCCAAACACGTGCAGCCTGCCAGCCTGCCTTCCCCTCGCCCCTGAATTCAGCGCCTCTCGCAGGCACCTGGCCCGCCGTCGGCCTCGCCCTCTGCATCACGGCGGCGCCATCCCGGCCTCTGTGGAACAGCATGGCCAGCCTTCTCGAGACCGCCAGCGTTGCCAATTTCTCCCCGCGAGCGGTGGCAACGCCAGCACGCCGCTACGACGCGCCGCCAACGAGTCCCACGGCGCTGGTGCGAGCCCGTCGCCGTCCCTGGCGGGTTCCGCTATCCGCGCCTCCCATTAACCCATTCATCACTCGCGTACAGCAGCCCGGGAT
>NC_051407.1:41286115-41287142 GCF_015228065.2 Penaeus monodon
ACTGTCATTATCAGCCCTACACTTGATCGCCGCGGCGGCGTTGCTCTAAGCAGTAACGGTAACGAAAGAACGGCGACACCCTTCGGCGGCGTTTCCACGCGGGGGGCGGCGGGGCCGTCGTCTGCTCCTGAGGGGGAGGGGGGGGGGGACATGTACATGCTGCTCTTGTGAAGCCAAAATCCCGAGCCGACTTCCCCTTCTCTCCTGACTCCGTTATTCCACAAGCAGGAGGAAATGAGCATGCATGGCAACTCATTGTGTGGTCATTGCCACACTCTGCACCAGCTGCCGACAGCGATTCGCTAATTCTCTCGGAAAAGTTTCCCTTGCGAAGCATACCTCAGCCCTTCTTATCCGCAGTCTCGTTCTGCAAAGTCATCCCTCTCTCCCCGCTTCTCGGCAGCGAAGTCTCTGGAATGCTCCAATTCCAGCGGACTCTCTCATCTCCGCTCATCTCCCTCCCGCGGGAGGATCCGTCCCGCGGCGAAGGGCAGCGCCACAGGAGAGCACGCAACAGCCGAGGAGCAGCGGCGACGCCTCCACAGGTGGCGCGGCCGAGGCAGGTGGGCGAGGCGGCGCTGACAGACTACGGGAAAATCAACGGCATAACTGAAACTTAACACAGACGGGGATATATGGCGCTACTTAGTGCGGATGGATGACGCGTAGCGCGGGCCCTCGCGGGTCCCGAGGCGCCTGCTTTCCCTTCCTCCCTTTTTGCGAGAGAGAGAGAGGTTGATGAATGTCCCGCCTCCACGCCGGGCGAGGAAACGGTATCGTAATATATAACATGTACTTGCACTCTCTCATTCCGTATCACTGTGAAGTGTTATTACGATCGTGTTATCCTTTTTAGCACATGCAGTAGTGCATTTATCTTAAAAGAAGTCACTTCAAAGGAAAAGGGAATCGCACCTATGTGACTTAATTTTCGTCTCGTGACAAGAAAAACTTTTATTTCTAAATTCTAGAAACTACCTTTTGATGCAGTCTTCCGTACTTATCCGTACCATCTCTCAATCTCACG
>NC_051407.1:41287314-41287396 GCF_015228065.2 Penaeus monodon
TCTCTCCCACGCAGTTTAATACGTCTTCAGTTTACGCTGTTTGTTTATCACCTCCGACACAACTTCCTATTTTTCCATTTCG
>NC_051407.1:41287508-41287832 GCF_015228065.2 Penaeus monodon
CCTCGAACACACCCCCTTTCCAGACACCCCCACCCTCGCCCCTCTCGCCTCAACCCCGACTCTCGCTCCCGTCATGCATCATGATGTCTATAGGAAACAGAACGATACTTTCTGAAAAGAAAAGATGTGACCGCAATCGGAGATGATTTACCTGCTGCTCAACACTCACAACGACGCGGGTAATCGACCAGTTCCATCATGATGTAATTGTGCGCACGTACATACGAACGCACAAACAAATATGGAGAAATATAAGTGACCATGCATATGCATAAATATAAATGCAGACGTATGCACACTTACAAACACCTTTACATAGAGGGG
>NC_051407.1:41288020-41288354 GCF_015228065.2 Penaeus monodon
ATATCGTCACGCTGCAAATAAATTAAATTAACCGCGGCAAATGTCACATCAATCATTTTTAAAATCTTTTCATAATCCCAAGGTAAGTTTTCAAACACCCAATGAAATGCGCTGTGCTTGCAACGATACCCATGCATATATCAAGCAAGATTACGTAAGCTAGCATATAAATAGGCATAATATAAATGATATAAATAGGCATTGTGACTCGAAAAATGGCTATCGGAATGAAAATGTAAAAGCAATAGAACATAAGATGTGATAATTATACAAAGCCGCTTTCAGCTGTGACCTTCGCTGAAGCGACTTAAAGCATTACATTCTCTTGAGAAAA
>NC_051407.1:41288539-41289636 GCF_015228065.2 Penaeus monodon
AAATCATTAAGTACATAATACCTGGACCTGAGCTTCTTTTGTCTCATTATTCTTACCTGAATGTCATTATCGCATTTTCAAACTCCTCAAGTGTTACCGCGCGAAGAACAAGAAAAAGTCTGGAGAAGTAAGTAGTGTTTTAATTCAATCTGATTTACTCACTCATCTGCTCAATTGCATAATTCTTTAATCATCTCAAACTGTGCATTATCCATCATGTTCAAAGGCGAGACCATTAGCCCCAGACGCGCTTCGCTCGTTAAGGTTTGGCCGAGACTACTCAATTGCTTTTTGGAATTCATATTATAGTCATTACGGCCTCGCAATACGCGGCTAACGGGAGGGTAATAAGCGGGTTGGCGATCCGCGGCACACACGCATTTCAACGCCGCGCTCTGATGCTTACGGCCCCATCTTTTTCGCGGGGCACAATGCACTTCGCCTCGTTCTGCACCGACCCAAGCGAAAGATACGCCGGCGGGACAATGGACAATAGCGCTCGGCCGAGGGAGCAAACCGCGGAGCCCGAGCTAGCTGCAAGATTACCTCTCTACACAAACACCGGGAAATGAGGAGCTCAAGCCTCCGCGGCCGCCTGTTACCCAGGACATGTGCGCTGCCTTTAGTCTGCAACAATTAGAGTCCAATGATCTGAACAGAGCAGTTATAAGCCAGCCCGGCCAGCAGCATTGATCACTTGACCATTATTGCAAGGGATGGATGGATTGATTGCATGGCGAGCAACATTCATTCGGGGAAGCAATTGTCATAGCACTGAACAAGTCCGCCTTTGCAACAAAACCTAACCCAGTGATGAAGGAGGAAGCAGATTACTGGGAATTATGAGCGCTATATTCGGCCTAAAGTGGCGCGGCGGCCGGCTTTACAGCGCCGCCGATTACCTAAACGGCTTCTTGATGGCAATGAGCGGAATACTTTAAATGGTTAACGCATACACCTCGACGCCGAACGCTTCCCGTCGCCGGCGTCCGGGGTGTGAGGCTCGCGTCACGACGGGGATTCTGAGGCAAGACTTCAAGCTTTCGCAGGTAAATCTGCCCGGGCTCATCTTGTCACGGCTGCGCGGGCTTAACGCT
>NC_051407.1:41290047-41292240 GCF_015228065.2 Penaeus monodon
CTGAGACGCGAGCCATGCCATCGGACCTGACAGTGCTACAATGGATCAAGCTTCAGTTAACTGCGTTTTTCAAGTTTTCTTCGGTAAATTTCTAGGGCTTTTCACGTTTACTGTAGGCTCTTAAACAATGCCCGAGTTCGTGGCTCCGTCGGGTAACCTGTGATTGATTCCCTTTCCGTGCCGCTCTGGAGACGCCACAATAGTAGTTTTATAAAATGGATCTCTTGGTGGCATCTTTCCTCTTCTACCATGCTTGACAAACGAAAAAAAAAGCGCATTTTCCTTAATAATAAATCAATAAATAGACGGATAGACGATTCCACATCAGCCACGTCCGACGCGAGAGATCTGCTCCGATGATTAAATAATGCAAAATAATCCATTTCGAAGATCATCATCAGAAGAAAAAAAGTTCGACGAAAACATATCAAGCTAGGCCTCCATATTTCTCTCAACCAGAACATCACTAAAAAGGAAAAAATAAAAGGGAAAAAAAGATAGATAGAAGTATGTTAATACGCAAAAGTCGAGGCAGAGTTTCGGGTTGCAGAATTCTTGCAATGTCTTTGCGGTGATGATTCAATCAACTCTGATTCATTAATCTTCCAGGATTCCTCGCGCCCCCCCCCCCCCAACCATTTTCCTTTGAGAAAGTAACCCTTGGCCTTCCCTTTAAACTCGAAATCAATCCGTTTCTCTCTTCCTTCGTCCGAATTACGGAGATGATATTAATCCCTTTATTAAACCTCGCTTTTCATTACACCGTAACTGCCTCATTCCGCACTTACGTTAATCACCCGGGCCGTCATCCGAAACAATTTTAAATATATGAAACAATAAGAGACGCCCTATTGATTAGCCGTATGACTAATGGGAGAAGACGGGCTAAAGTGGCTTTGTTCACTCTGACACGCAATTCATCACTTGGCCAACATTTTTCACTCATCCCGTCAACGTCGCATAATATCGTATCATCAAATCGTGTTTAGAAGTCGAGAGGGAACTTCCTCCTCGGGCAGACACGGCGGTTCAGACATAAAAACTCCAAGAAAACTCTTAGATTAACCGCTGATGTGTATCACTCCCTCGGCTGCATCTCTACCTCGCCCGCAGCCGTCTGTGTACACGCAGGAAGCAGAAGGACGTTTGTGAAGCTGACTTACACGCCCTTCTGCCATCAGTCGTTAGGATCTCGAGATGTATCCGTCATGTAACTCTTAATTACTATTCATTTATGTGGACGGTGTGCTTGGAATCGCGCACACGTGTGGAGGATCACCACGCATCCCAGCATCGACATAAACATGGAATCAATTCGGGGTTCGGCGCCCCCTTCGGCCGGGCGGATTTCATTGCGAGTGACAGCGGGACCGCGCCACAAAAGTTATCATGCACGAGGAAGTGCATGCAAGCGGAAGACCCTTTGATCGGGGCGCCGCGCTATCGACGCAAGCACGCTCGGTCCCTTCCAGGGCTTACGACACTGCCTTAACAAGCACTCCTACTATTGCGGCATGTCTGCGTGGAAAAGTGCTCGTGATAATGAACGACAACTTATTGAAATAGGGCTTGTAAATCACCCTCGTGCAATTACTCTGGAACGCATTCCAGTCATTACGGCAACCGCTGCCACCTGCGCGTTGTGCTACACTAACCGCACAGGTCCGGGGAGCCAGCGCAGTATGTCTGCACGGCCTTTGCTCAGAGTCCGTCAGTCAGTCGCGACGAGGAAAATAGCACTATGGAGGCTGCGTTTTCAGTTATTCATACACAACGTATAGGCCTAGAGTCGAATGCCTGGCCGGCACTGACAGCCACACTCCGCCGCTCGGATTAATCGTTAACACGCAATATTAATTTGTGATTTATACCTGGTAAGGTAATTATGGCGCAGGTACATTGGGGCTTCTCTCTCCACCGGGCGGGCCACCCTGGGGGATGGGAAACATTTATTAACAAAAGTTCGTTTCTTTTCGCTTAAAAGATGGATTATTAAATCGCCGCCACAAAAAAAACATTTTACTTCGGGCCTTGATCGGAGGGGCAGTTTTCGAAAGGAAAAAAAAGGGGGGGTTGGGACCCCGCCAAATTACACAAAAAACGTTAAGGGGGGGGGAATAATAAAAACTTAAATAAGGGGACAAAAAACGTTTAATGATTAATGATAAACATGAAATGATAAATAAATTTTAT
>NC_051407.1:41292353-41292468 GCF_015228065.2 Penaeus monodon
CCCACTTATTTTTTAATTTTACAAATGGAGAAAAAGGGATTTATTGCTTGCTCTACTAATATACGGGGGGACTGAACAAAAAAAAAACAATAGGGAAAATTTGGGGGCCACAGGC
>NC_051407.1:41292596-41292678 GCF_015228065.2 Penaeus monodon
CCATTTTCTACATCTATTTTTAATCCCCAACCCCACTATCAATAATAAAAATGGTTTTTTCGTTACGGAATACCAATAATTC
>NC_051407.1:41292695-41292760 GCF_015228065.2 Penaeus monodon
CATTTTTTATTCTGCCTACAATACGGGAGTCCAAAAAAAGGGGGTTTCGGAGTTACATAAACAGG
>NC_051407.1:41292780-41293073 GCF_015228065.2 Penaeus monodon
GTGTAAATTTTTTTTTTTCCTCAATGCCCTTTTTTTCCCTTGGCCACCTTCCATTTTCCCCCCACCCTTCCCCAACCCTGCTCCCACCCCCCGGACACCCCAGGCGGGGCATCAAGAAAAATTCAAAGGTAATGTAAGTTAAAAACTTTTCAAAAACCTTTTTTGGGCCCCAAACAAATTATATTTATCATAGAGCTTTTTGTTTCTTTGGCCCGAGGGTCCCCCGAGGACAACTTTTATTCCCCAAAAAACCGGCAACTATATAGAGGGTTTAGGCATCTTTTTTTCTCGCT
>NC_051407.1:41294561-41295538 GCF_015228065.2 Penaeus monodon
GCCCAACACGTCAAGCAAAAAATTCAAAACAACGGCGGATAAAAAAAAGGGAGGCGGGGATAGGGCCAAAAGGCCTCGCTCGCTTCTATCCACCGGGGAAAAAAACCTTTTTGGCCGAAAACTTTCCTTTGTAGTAAGTAGCACTTGGGAAAAAAAAAAAAAAAATGGGGGGGATGGGCCCACTTTACGTGGGCCAAACAAAAAACCTCCTCGCTGAGTTTGGCCTCAGGGGAGATTAAGGGATAGGGATAAGGGATTAGGGGATTTAAAGGGGGGGAAATTATGGGGAAAAATAGGGGATAAGGGGATAAAAAGGGGGATTAGGGATAAGGGATTAGGATAAATTGGAATAAGGGATAAAGGGGATTAGGGAATAAGGGGATTATTTGGGATTTTTTTAGGGGGGGGAATCAGGGATTAAGGGATAAGGATAGGGGATAAGGGATTAAGGGTTAGGGGATAAAAAGGGGATAATTGGGAATAGGGGGAAAGGGGGATTAGGGGGATTAAAAGGGGAATTATTAGGGTGGATAAGGGATAGGGGCTTAAGGGATAAAGGGGGGAAAAGGGGCTTAAGGGGGATATGGGGATAAGGGGGGGGGAATAAAAAGGATAAGGTGAATAAGGGATTTTAAAAAGGGATTATGGGATAAAAGGGATTAGGGATAATTGGGGATAGGGATAAAGGGATTTTAGGGATACAGGGATTAGGGGATTTATGGGGGGGATAGGGGATTAGGGGGATTAAGGGATAAAAGGGATTAGGGGGATAAGGATATGGGGGCGGATAGGGGGATAAGGGATAGGGAATGGGGGGAATAGGGGGATAGGGGCATAAAGGGGATATGGATTAAGGGGATTAGGGATATTGGGGGTGGGTATTTAGGGGGATAAGGGATTTTAGGGATAAGGGATAAAGGGGATTGACTAGGATAAGGGATTAAGGGGGATATGGGGAAATAAGGGGGGATTTTAGG
>NC_051407.1:41295584-41295714 GCF_015228065.2 Penaeus monodon
ATTTAAGGGGAATTTAGGAATAAAGGGATTAGGGGATTCAAGGGGAATAAGGGGGGATTTAGGGATTAGGTTTCCAGGGGCGTGTGAGGGGGAAAAGGGGGGAGGAAGGGTTTGGGAAGGGGATTTCGAA
>NC_051407.1:41295797-41296016 GCF_015228065.2 Penaeus monodon
GAAAGAGACAAGGGGAAAAAAAAAAAAAGGTAGGGAAAGATGGAAGGGGGGCAGGGGCTAAGGAGGGATAAAAAGAGGATAAAGAAAGGGGCGGTAGGAGTAGGAGGGAGGGATTAAAACTAAAAGATAAAAAAGGAGTAGGGAAGAAGAAAAAGAAAAAAAAAAGTGGGGAAATTTGTGAGGGAAGGGAAGGGAAGGGACCTGACAAATCCGAAAGGG
>NC_051407.1:41296512-41296893 GCF_015228065.2 Penaeus monodon
GAAAAAAACTTAAAAAAAAAAGCGGGCAGAAAGGTTACCACCAAAAAAAAAAATGGCAAAAAAAAGGGAGCAAGGGGGGGGAAACAGGGGACCGAAACGAAGGGTTTTCGTCGGAGGGAGTATTTCAAGTGGTTCTGGCTTTAGATAAGGGGGAGGGTTTGGGGAACAAAGGGACACGGGGGCGGCGGACAAGGGTTTGTTTAGGTTCTCCGTCAGCCTAGGGGGGGCCGGCCCGGTCAGGCGGGGGCCCGCCCGGCGCCCCGCCCCGCTCGGGGGGAACACCCGGCCTTGGTCAAAAAAACGGGGTATGGGCCCGGAGGAGCTGTACACGGGAAGAGCCAAAGCCATAATGATTGAAAAACTTTGCTGCCTGTTATTATT
>NC_051407.1:41297387-41297473 GCF_015228065.2 Penaeus monodon
ATGGGGGGGGGGGGGCTTCTAAAAAAACTTTTCGCTTCCTCTCTTTTTAGAGGGGTTTCGCCAATTTTAGGGGTTATGCCTGCAGT
>NC_051407.1:41297505-41297630 GCF_015228065.2 Penaeus monodon
CCCACCTTTTTAAAAGGGGGAAAAAAAGGCCTCCCTCAGCGTGGGTCCGCTGCACGGGTTAACACCCCTAAAACATGTTAATTTTTCCTAAAAAAAACAACCAGCTGGTTTTTTGTTAGGCTTTG
>NC_051407.1:41297949-41299169 GCF_015228065.2 Penaeus monodon
TCCACTGGTTCCACAATCCTCGGGCCACCATCCTCCACCCCCGCCTTCGGTTAGCCCCACCCCACTTTCCCCCACATTCAAAAAAACTTTCAACACCTTTTCTTAAAAAAATTCCCCCCCGCCGCATAGCTCAAATGGCCTTTCCGGGAAAAACTTGGAATTTTTCCCCATTCAACTTTCTCTTAGGTTGGTGGGCTCGGAGGTTGCCTCGGTTCCAGGTTGCATTCCAATCCCAACCTTTCCAGTTCCATAATTTCCCCACCTCCCCGCAAAAAACTGAGGGAGGGGAAGAATGAACAACTGGGGGGGACGGAATGGGAACAGGAAGGGAAGGAAAGGGGAGGGGGGTGATCGAAGGGAAAAACAAAGGGGGAAGGAGTGAAAGGGGAAAGGGGATGGGAGGGGAAGAAGGGGAGGGAGGGGGAGGGGGAGGGAAGGGAAGGGGAGGGAAGGAGGAGAGGGGGGGAGAGGGAGAGAGGAGGAGAGAGAGGGGGGAAGAAGGAGCAAAGAGGGAGAGGAGGAGAGGGGAGAGGGAAGGAGGAGGGGAAGATAAGGGAGAAGAGGGAGAGTGAGAGGAGGAGGGAGGGAGAAGGAGGAACAGGGAAAAGGGGGGGGGAGAGGGAGAGGGAGAGGAGTGTTGTGTAGGGGGAAAAGGGGGAGATGGAAAGGGGGGAAACCAGGGAAGAAGGGGAAAAGGAGGTGAGAGGGAAGGAGAGAAAAGGGAGGGAGGGATGGGGGGAGGGAGGGGGGAGGGAGGGTTGGGGGGAGGGAGGTTAGGAGGAGGGAAAGGGAGGGGGGGGGGGAGGGGGACCACTTTCGAAAACAAACTTCTTCAGGTATTTTGAGAAAAAACAAAAAAAATTGGTTTCCCCACAACGGTTTGGACTTTTCTGTTTCAAGGAAAAAAAAAACTTAATGAGTGGGTGGTCGTTTTACAGGGGGAAGTTTAAAGTTTCGGGCATGTTTATATTAAATGTTTTTTGAAGTCGGGGGACCAGGGGGGGGGAAACCAATAATTGGTTCGGAATGTTTTATTGTAAATCAAGTTCGAATTACGTCGGAGTAATTTGGGGAATGTTTGGGCCTGTTGTCGTCCACGAACTCCCGGAGTAACAAACTTGTCATATAAAAAAAAAAAACTTTCTGGTTTTTAATGTTGTAATGGAAAAATAATCTCAAACTTTTGGATTAAAAAAACACAAAATTTTACGTTTTTCCGG
>NC_051407.1:41299219-41299384 GCF_015228065.2 Penaeus monodon
GGCTTAGTTATTCAATTTATTCAAATTTACTTGGGGACGGGTTTTTCATCTTTCTGTTACATTGGAAAAAACTGGGGTCTGATTAGTCATAATTTTAAGGGGCAAAATTGTTATTTTGAAAACATGGGACGTTCCTTTGCCGTTTTTATTTGTTATCCGGTTTAT
>NC_051407.1:41299422-41299606 GCF_015228065.2 Penaeus monodon
TTTTCAAGGAAACTAAAAGGGAAAGAAATGGATATTTAATTTTCGAAGGGGAAAAAAAGAGGGGGAAATAAAGAGAGGAGGAGGGAAAAAGAGCCTTATGGCAAACGGTAAGGTTGCAAAGAAAGGGAACGGATTATTTTTTATGCCCTTGGGGGGGGGGACAGGAAACGGGGCAAAAAAAAAA
>NC_051407.1:41299689-41299914 GCF_015228065.2 Penaeus monodon
CCATTTATAATATATAACTTATTTTATCATTTATACGTAAAAAAAAAACTCCCGGAAATCTCCAAGGGTTGGTCCCTATCAATCCTTCGGGCCTTTTTATTCCTTGAGCCTTCTTCTTCCCCTGTGGCGCCCCGGGCCGCCGGCGAAAGTGTTTTTTCCCCGGGCCCCGCAACAAACCCCGTCTCTTTTTGGAAATAGCTGGCCCACCCATTTCCCCTTGTTTTG
>NC_051407.1:41299938-41302149 GCF_015228065.2 Penaeus monodon
GGAAGGTGGGGGACCGGCGGGGGGCTTCCTTGCGTGGAGTTTTTTCATAAGGTGCTCTACAATGTTTTAAGGTGGTTTGGAACGGGCATTTCAGGGAAAAAACAAAAATATTTTTAGGAGAGGGAGTTTACGAATTCTCTGCGTTGATGGCCCACTTTGAAGGGGGGACCATTTATGCCTAGGGGTTTTCATTAATAAATTTCCAAAAGGCGGGGAAAAAACAAAATGGAGTTTTTTTACAAGAGGGAGAATGGCAAAGTAAACTTTAAGCGGTGCCGTTGGGGAACGTCCGAGGGGGAGATTCGAAATAAAAAATTCATAAATTTGCAGCCGGCTTTTTTTCGATTGGCATATGCCCTCCATAACCTTGCGTGGGACCTCTCTCCTTTGCTTGCACTGTTCTCTTTCTCTTTTCTTAATTTTTCCCATTTTTCCAAAATTTCTCCCTCGTGGGGGGGGACCACTCTCTTGCATGTTTCTTTCCTCTCCACTCCCTCCTTTGGTACACCTACTATCCTCCTCCCTCTGGGTTGCTTTCCCCCCCCCCCCCCGTTTGCAAAAACCAAAAAAAAACCAGTTACCACCAAAAATTGGCCTTTTTCTTTACTGTGTCAAGGGTTAAAAAGTCTCGTTACAAAAATAAATGAATTCGCCCAAACAGTATTGCGGGGCTTACGCCTTGGCTGGGAGTCTTCAAAAAAAACCCCCGCCCCACCACCGTTCACCACCCAAAAAAATGGGGACTCCCAACTTCCACTCGGGGGGGCGAAAAAACCCCTTTTCTCTTTTTTCCTTTTCCTCTTGACCGCAAAAAAGGCACTTCCCCTGCTTCTCAGCCCAACTCCTTTCAAAGACCGCCTGCTTTCCCCATAAGTTCGTTTGTAAGGGGACATTTTTCAAGTTTTGCGAGCGTTTGATCTCCTCGCTGGGAAACATAGGTTCAATTGGTGTTGTTTATGATGAAGGGCAGTGAAAAAAGTTGAGTTTGGGGGTTTTTTTCTTTGTTCGTATTTATTAAATTGCTTTCACTTTTAAACGGTTTTTTGATAATCTTTTATTTCCGGGGACCCGCCACACACAGGGGAATTAAAAAAAAGCAAGGGGAAAGTTCCTCGGACCCCAATTGTGTGTTGCGTTATTATTTTCGGAGTTTGGGAAAAAAAATTTAAAATCAGCGGGGGAGGTTTGTAATTTTTGATTCATTCTTTCACCAATTTCGTTTTTTCTTGGGTGGCGGATGCTTGTTCACTGTCCCTTTAGGCCTTTCCTAAAACTTCCAATTTTCAAATTTAAATTTCAACGGGCTCGTTACGGGTCTCCCCCTCCTCCTTCCCTCCTTATCCCCCTTATCTAGTTGGGGCTTCCCCCAATAATTTGAAAAGGCAATGCTTTTGTAGGGGGATTCGGGCAAAAAAAACCTTTGTCCCTGAGCCGGCGCCACTTGCCAGGTTTAATTCGCGCCCAATCAGGGGTTCAAAACCTGTGGCGGCTTTCTGGCTTTTCCTTGTTCCGTCTCCGATCTCTTTGTTTAGGGCTTCCCCCCTTCCCCCCTTGTCCATTCACCGTTTCCTTCGTTTTGGGGCGTCTTTCTTTTTCTGTCTTTTCTGCCAAACAACCCCTGCAAAGACTTTGACTTTTTGTTTTAAACAAATCGCAATGAGGAAAGGGGAAAAAAAAACCGGCCCGCGAGTATATGGCGGAGGAGTCTTAAATCTAGTGCTGGACGTCAACGTATAGTTCCTTGGGGACATGCATTTCTAGATTTTTAAAAAAAAATTATTTGTAAGCTCACTCATTTGACGTAAAAAAAAAAACGTGGGAAACTATGGGTAATCGAAAACGGTGGGACAGGCAAGATTCCAAGGTGGCAAATATTAGGGGGGGGGGACGAGGGAAAAGGGGGGGGGAACAACGTTGCGCTGCCCCTGTAACCACCGGCCGGGGGGAAGGGTTTTCCTTGGTGCCCAACGTAACACATACATACAAGGCAAAGGGGATTGCTAAACGACGCAACCCACCCCCACCCCCACTTAGGGAAGCCGGAAGGATTAGATTCGAAAAAAGGGGACAAAGGGGGGACGCATTGGCGAACCCCACCGGAAGTGCCCCAAAAAAAGGAGCACGGGGAACCAACCCTCCTAAGGGGGAACATCTCCGGCACCCACCCTACCGACCTAGGGGGGGCCGAGGGACCCACGGTGGGGGGGGGAA
>NC_051407.1:41302168-41302438 GCF_015228065.2 Penaeus monodon
GAAAAGGTTGAGGGGGGGGGAACGCTTTAAATCCACCGAGGCCCATGTAATTTTCTTTTAACGTTCCTAGGTTGCGGAGGGCCATTTAAAGGGCTACGGGGCAAATTTCCACCCCACTAAAAAATCCAAACCCTTGGTGGGAGTGTTGGGCGGCGTTTCTTCCCCAGGGGGTTTTCCCACCTTCTCCCTTTCCAAAACCACCCCCCCCTCCCCACCCCCGGGGACCCGCCCTTTCCTCCCCCACTTCTTTCCCATAAGGGGGCCTTACCT
>NC_051407.1:41302534-41303601 GCF_015228065.2 Penaeus monodon
CAAAAAAACGGGAAATCCAAAAAAATTTTCAGAAGGGGAGGGAAACGGTGGTGGTTGCGTTGGCCTCCCTGATCCCTCGCCCGTGGAAGCTTGCCTAAAATTGGTGTCGGTTCGACAGAAATTCGCCGAAACGGGTCGGGGGGCCATGTTCCGAGGCAAACCAAGCCCGCCAGCAAAAAGGCCCGGTTTCCAATTCACGCGGCGGTTAATGCAAAAAAAAATTTTGTTGGCGCCCGGCCGCCCCCTTTTGGCTGGCAACGGGGGGGCCCTTCCGCTGGACATTTTCCCGGGGCGGGCGGGACTTTCCTTGGCGGGGGAGGTATTTCTGGGGCAATATTATGATCTTGGGCGGCGGGAAAAAAAGGATTCCCTCCTTTACGAGCCCGGGGGCAAACCCTCCGGCCCGACCCATTTGGCAGCCGTAAAGCAGCGGCCGGAAAGGTTTTCTCATCTTACCCACCTTTTTGGTGGGGCGCCATTTTATGGGAGCCAAAAATTGGTGACACGGGGGGCGGCACCATGCCAAAAAAAAAACCAAACCAGTAATGGCCCCGTGGACTTTTAAAATGGTTTCTCCTGGGGTTTTAAAAATGTCTCGCATGTGAAAAAAAATTTATGGGTCCAGCTTTTAACATTTTCGTCCGGGTGTTGTGTCCACCGCTGGCCCGGGGCCCAGATATTTGCGAATTAATGGGCCGGATAACGGGGGCCGCGGCCGACAAAAAAACAGAACGTTATTATTTGGCGGTGGACGGGCGTGGGCCCGATGGCAAAGGGGGGCGGGTGGGAGGGCGGGGCTTAAACAGGCAACTTTGCCGGCCCTGGCGAGGTGGAAAAAGGGGGCGGCCGGGCAACAGCCCCCGGTTTTGCGCTCGGTGGCGAGCAGGGGGGATGTCATGGCACTAGGTTTTAAAAATTTCATTGGGACAAGGCAGTTAGGGAGACTCCCGCGGGGGCAATTTCAGGGGGGAAAAAAAGGGGCGCCCAACCGACCCGCCTTCGTGAAAGAAAAAAAAACATCGTTAAGTTGCGTGTCGGGCCCTACCCGCGAAGGGGCATATAAAAAA
>NC_051407.1:41303623-41304076 GCF_015228065.2 Penaeus monodon
AACCGAGGGAACAAAAGGGCAGTTTGAAAAAGCAAAGGCCAAAGGGAATTAAAAAAAAGGCCGGAAAAAGGCGGAGGGCAGAAAAAACAAGCGTTGTTACCCGTCCGCACTTTTACCAAAAAGCCGCTGGTCCTTGGGCGGTGAAAAAAAAAACCTTGCGCATGTTGTTGCTTGCGGGTCACTCCCAAAAAAGCTTAAATGGATATTACCGGGGGGCGGACATTTAATGGAATCCTGCGGTTGGGGGCCGTTCAGGCTTGCAAACAGGTTCAACCCCGCCGGGGCCCTAAAACCCCGGGCCCCGCTCTTGAGGGCGGCCTTCCCGGCGGGGAAGCCGAGGTAAATTTCCACCTGGGCATTCTCGGGGCCGGGGGGAATTTCCTCCCGTCGGGCAAAGGGGGGGGCGGGCACCAACTTTTCCTTGACTTCTGTTGGCGTTTAAAAAGGATATTC
>NC_051407.1:41304116-41305276 GCF_015228065.2 Penaeus monodon
TTAAACATTATTTTCCAGGCTTGAGTTTTTAGGATGTGAAAGGCCAAGGCAAATTGCCCGTGAGGAGTAAAAAAAAAAGTTGATGAAATCTAAAACAATGCTTGCTTTTTAAGTTTGTTATTAAGCCTCTTTGGCCAACCTTAAAAAATCAGTAATTTAACACAGCGGGCTGTTAAAATTATCATATTCTTAAAAAAGCAAATGATGGATCTTGTTGCGCATGGAATGGGGGGGGGAAACACCGGGGGCAATTGTACTGCGGTAAATTTATGAGGGGGCTAAAATCCGCCCGGCGTGGGGTTCCAATTCATTCCCCGACTGAGGGTAGGGGGGAAACGTAGTGGGGGGGGGGGGGGGGACTGTTATGGCAAAGCCCACACGCGAAAAGGACAAGATTGAAAAGTCCTTTTGCCTTCGGGGTGGAAAAGGGGCCGCGGCCTTCCAGCCCGGCAGAGGGGGCTTCCGGAAAAAAAAAAAACCCCCTTCCCCCGCTGCCCCCCGCGCCTTTTCGTAGGGAAGGCCGAGTGCTTCGGGCGGAAGCGCGGGCAACTCAAGGGGGTCCCGAAGTGCACCCCCAAAAAAAAACGGGCGGGGGGGCCGGCACTGGGGGGGGCTTGCTGGCACTGCTTCCAGGGCGGGCTGGGGGCCAAATCAGAAGCCCCCCCCCACGGGAATGGCCGTTTTATTCCTCGGGGGGGTGCCGGCACATGGCCCAAAAACCACGGTCAAGCGGGGGAAAGCTCCAAGTTTTGGGGCGTTTGTTTTGCATTGGTTTGCCTCCAGCCACTTTGGGAGTGTATGTTTGCAAAAGGCGTCACGGGCCCGATTTGCCCACCCGCCGGCGCCCTTTCGCCTCTTTGCTGCCGGGAATTCCACGGTTGCGGTGGCCCCACTCGGTTTACTCAAGGCGTAGGGGCCCCAGAGTTGAATAAAAAAAAGTTGCTCTTGATTTATTTTTTTCCTGCATTAAAAAAAAAAAAAAGGTTGCAGTTCGTAATTCTTTAACCTTTTAACATGATCCACAGGTTTTTTTTACCATTTTCCCAGGGCCCACCGCTATCCAAAAAAAGGTGTTCCTTACCCTAGAATGAAGGAGGGGAAAAAAAAGCTTTGTTATAAAAAAAGCGAAAGGCAAATCCGGAGGAATAGGGTGTTTTTTG
>NC_051407.1:41305295-41305430 GCF_015228065.2 Penaeus monodon
TTACAAACGGCAAAAAATTTAGGGTGTGGAAAAAAAAAAACGGGGGAAATTTAACAAACCGGCAAAAAAAATTAGGGTGTGAAAACAAAAAAACCGAAAATTAAACAAACGCAAAAAAAAAATTGAGGTGTGGGG
>NC_051407.1:41305539-41306298 GCF_015228065.2 Penaeus monodon
CTTAGGTTTTTCTTTACTTATGCCCTTTTGGTATGCTTCGATTGGCCGTTCAAAAAAACCCTTCGGCTTTGCGGCCGTCATTGGGGGTGGGGGAGGGGAGGGGTAGGGGGCAAATGTGAGTCGATGTTCTTTTCCCCCCTCTGCCATTCACCAGTTCTCGTGCGTCTTTCTTTTCTTGTCTCCTGCAAACACTGCAAGACTGACTTTTGTACATCGCAATGTAGGAAGGGAAAACGCGCGAGTATATGCGGCGAGTCTTAATCTAAGGCTGACGTCACGTAGTCCTTGACATGCATCTTTAGATAAAATATTAGCTCACTCATCCTGACGTAACGTGAACTTATGGGTAATAGAACGTGACAGGCAGATTCCCAAGGTGCATTTATTAGACGAGGGAAGACACGTGCTGCTGCATGTACACCGCCGGAGGTTTCCTTGGTGCCCACGTACACATACATACAGCAAGATGCTAACGACGCACACACACTAAGGGAAGCGAAGATAGATTCGAAGACAAGGACGCATGCGCACACCTGAAGCCAAAGGACTCACGGACACCTCCTAGGACATCTGCGGCCACCTACCGACTAGCCGATGGACACGACCCCCCCCCCCCCCCGAAAGTGAGGAACGCCTTAAATCACCGAGCAGTATTTCTTTTACGTTCCTAGTGCGAGCATTAAGGGCTACGGCAATCCACACTAATCACCCTTGCGGGAGTGTGAACGTCTTCCCCCAGGGTCACTTCTCCCTTCAACA
>NC_051407.1:41306343-41308603 GCF_015228065.2 Penaeus monodon
TAGGGTGCCCTACCTAACACCCCTTTCTCCTCCGGCGGTGCTCGAATTCCAAGAGACGGAGGGCAACGGATCCAAAATTCAGAGAAACGGTGTGCGTGCCTCCCTGATCCCTCGCCCCGTGAATGCTTGCCTAAATTGGTGTCGTCGCCGAATCGCGCGAACGGGCGGCCTTCCGAGCAACAGCCCCGCAGCAGCCGGTTCATCACGCGCGTTAATGCAAAAATGTGCGCCCGCCGCCCTTGCTGCACGCCTCCGCTGACATTCCCGGCGGCGACCTTTCCTTGCGGGAGGTATTTCGGGGCATTATATGATCTTGGCGGCGAAAAGATTCCCTCCTTACGAGCCCGGGCAACCCTCCGGCCGACCACTGCAGCTCGTTAAGCAGCCGAAGGTTCTCATCTACACTTTTTGTGGCGCATTTATGGAGCAATGGTGGCCGGGGCGAGCCCATGCAACACAGTAATGGCCCCCGGACTTTAAAATGGTCTCCTGGGTTTTAAAATGTCTCTCTCGTGAAAATTATGGGTCAGCTTTGTTATTTCGTCGGTGTGTCCCGCGGCCGGGCCAGATATGCTGAATTATGGCCCGATACCGCCGCGCCGAACAGACGTATTATTGCGACGGCGGCGAGGCCAGGGGCGTGAGGGCGGCTTAAAGGCCACTGCCGCCTGCGAGGTGAAGGGCGCCGGCACAGCCCCCGGTGCGCTCGTGGCGAGCAGAGTCATGGCACTAGGTAAATTCATGACAGCAGTAGACTCGCGGCATCAGGAAGGCGCACCGACGCCTCGTGAGAAAACATCGTAAGTGGTCGGCCTACCGCGAAGGGGCATAAAAGGACGAGGGAAAAAAGGCAGTGAGCAGCGAGGAATAAAAAGCCGAAGCGAGGCAGAAGCGTTGTTACGTCCGCACTTTACAGCTGCTGGTCTTGGCCGGTGATAACCTGCGCATTGTTGTGCTGCGGTCACTCCCAAAGTTACTGGCTCTACCCGGCGACATTAATGAATCCTGCGGTGGCCGTCAGGCTGCACAGGTCACCCGCCGGCCCCTAAACCCCGCCCGCTCTGAGGCGGCTCCGCGGGACCCGAGGATTCACCTGGCATCTCGGCCGGGGAATTCCTCCGTCGCAAGGGCGGTGCCACTTCCTTGCCTTCTGTGCGTTAAAGATATCTTAGCTTTAGATTTTTTTCTGATTCTGGTATTTATACATATCAGCTTGAGTTTAGATGTGAAAGCCAGCAAATGCCCGTGAGAAAAAGTGATGAATCTAAATGTGCTTTAAGTGTATACTCCTCTTTGCCACTTAATCAGATTACACGCGGCTGTATTATCATATTTCTAAAGCAACTGCTGGATCTTGTGCGCATGACTGGACACGCAATGTACTGCGTATAAATATGAGCTTAATCCGCTCCGCGTGTCAATCACTCCGACTGAGGGTAGAACGTAGTGACTGTATGGCAAGCCACGCGAAGACAAGATGAAGTCCTTTTTGCCTTCGGGTGGAGCCGCGCCTCCAGCCGGAGAGGCTTCCGGAACCCCCTCCCCCGCTGCCCCCCGCGCCTTCCGTAGGAGCGAGTGCCTCGGCGAGCGGCGGCACTTCAGCCCGAGTGCACACGGGCGGCGGCACTGGCTGCTGCACTGCTTCAGCGCTGGCAACAAACCAAATGGCCTTCCCCGGGGGATCCCGCACATCCCCCACCACGTCAGCGGACCCATTTGGGCTGTTGCTGGTTTCTCCCAGCCACTGGGTTTTTTCAAAGGCGTCCCGGCCCGATGCCACGCCGGCGCTCGCCTCTGCTGCCGATCACGGTGCGGTGCCACTCGGTTTCACTCAAGGCGTTAGCCAGAGTGAATAAAAATGCTTCCTTGATTTATTCCTGCATAAAAAAAGGTTGCATTTCGTAATTCTTTACTTACCTGATCACAGGTACATTCCCAGGCACGCTATCAAAGTGTCCTTACCTAGAATGAAGAGAAAAGCTTTGTTATAAGAGCGAAGCAATCGAGATAGGTGTGTGAAAAAAAAAAGAATTATCAACGCAAATAGGTGTGAAAAAAACGAATTAACAACGCAAATAGGTGTGAAAAAACGAATTAACAACGCAAATAGGGTGTGAAAAAAACGAATTAACAACGCAAATAGTAACACTTTATAATCTCAAGTGCAACACTTAGTTTCTACTTATGCCTTTGTATGCTTCGATGCCGCTCAACCTTCTGCTTTTTGTCTTCGTTTGTTTGGTCTTATTCTGTCTGCCAT
>NC_051407.1:41308990-41309349 GCF_015228065.2 Penaeus monodon
GTCGAACCAAATGAAAGAAAGCGCAACGCAAGTCGCCTCCCCCAGCGAGGGGCTTCATCAAGACAGCGATTCCCTAACAAGGCCAACTCGCAAGCCACTTCAGTTAGAGTGAGTTATGGATCAGGAAGAGCGTGAGAAAAGCGTGCGTCGTCTCCATACAAGGCGGTTTGCGAGTGCCAGTATTATGTGGTATGTTTGTGCTAACACGCACGAGAGAAAAAAAAACGGAAAAATATGAAAAATAATGTGAGGAAAATATATTATGATAAAAAAAAAATAGATCATAAAATAAACGCAGATATAAATGCTTAACAGCAAAATCGTTCTTGATAAAAAAAGTATAGATTTATACAACTTGC
>NC_051407.1:41309432-41309534 GCF_015228065.2 Penaeus monodon
TTCGCTGTATTGAAACGTTTTATCCTTTTTTCCTTTGACTGTAGAAGATGAAAACAAAATCAGTCTCACCTCAATACAGTCACGCACATTCACTCAATCACT
>NC_051407.1:41309568-41309979 GCF_015228065.2 Penaeus monodon
TTATCAACCATTCATCACAACATCACATAATAATGATTACCTGCAAAAAAGGGGTGTCAATCCAGTACCGATTAAACCCGCTAATTACAATCATTGTTCTTGAATAAATGTTCCCGATTACTATTAGCATTATTGCAAATCGATAGCAGCTCTCCACTGATATTCCCTTTCATGTGGTACAACCGATATGCTATACGTAAATTACCTTTCGGAATCGCCGACGAAAATCGCCGGCCACATTTTACGCCAGCTGCGCGGTCGATTATTCTATATCTGAGGCGACAGGTGCATTCGTCATTCTCACGCGGCCCGAGTTCGATAGATGTCAATATCATCATCGCTCGCCGGCCGGGGTGCGGGTACAGGTGCGACTCGGCTGTGCACGTGCGTGGATGTGTGTGGATGTGGAAA
>NC_051407.1:41310168-41310761 GCF_015228065.2 Penaeus monodon
TGATATGCAAATAAATACTTAAATCTAACCCTCATCATTATCCATCCACCTTTTCACTCCCTGCTCCTTTTTTTTCCCCTCAGATATAAAATCTCTGACCTAAATATCTCACATCTCCGGCGCGCTCCACCAGGCACGCTTCCAAGGCAATTCCGGTGTCAGAAAGTTCCACAGTAATACCTCGAATCTGCCAATTAATCTATCGACGAGCGAGATTCCAGCCGCCGCCGCCCCATCCACTGACACGCCCATAAATGCGATAACACGCCTATAATTAAGTCCCGCGGCGCACACGGTCCTTAAAGACCTCACGAGATGACACATTTGCGGCGGCGATGATGCCCTCGGACGCCCTGAGCAAACAGGCGCTCCGGCCAACACCAACGACCCGCGCGGTGGCATGGACCTCGCCCGCCCAGCTGGCCTCCGCGGCTACTGGGGGTCAACGGCGACGTAATTGCCGCCTTGAATCAAATTCGCGACGCGCAATTATAACGCGATATCTGGTCAAAGGATAATAACAGCGGCCATTAAGAAAGGTTGGAGGACGCTCGATGGTCTGCGGGCGCCGGGGCTCTTCCTGGCGGGGGTTG
>NC_051407.1:41311084-41311512 GCF_015228065.2 Penaeus monodon
AATGTAAAAAAAAAGGAGGGGGACGAGTGAGAAGGGGGGGTTCAGAGGACGAGTGAGGGGGAGGGGGGTACTCAGAGGACGAGTGAGGGGGGGGGGGTACTCAGAGGACGAGTGAGGGGGAGGGGGGGTGCTCAGTGGACGAGTGAGGGGGAGGGGGGGTGCTCAGAGGACGAGTGAGGGGGAGGGGGGGTGCTCAGAGGACGAGTGAGGGGGAGGGGGGTGCTCAGAGGACGAGTGAGGGGGGAAGGGGTCACTTGCCACTACCTCCGCTGTATTTGAGACGCTCTAAAGTCTAAATTACAACTCCCGGGATGCATGACGCCGCTCGCCCTCGGTCTCCTACCGTGTCTAACGGCTAACAACAAACTAATGATACTTGGCCGTCAGTTCCGTTGTTATTAAGACTTTCCCCCGACGGTGGACAAGAT
>NC_051407.1:41311576-41311747 GCF_015228065.2 Penaeus monodon
ATAAATATATGTATATCCCCGCCCACAAAAGGCACGCACGACCAGATTCACATTTATAAAGCTCTGTATCACATGCGCTTTTAATGACCACAGCAGTGTCGATATATTAACTCTGAATGACAAACAGACACATCGACTCGCCAGCTCGCAGGCTATGTTATTAACCAGCGC
>NC_051407.1:41312105-41312666 GCF_015228065.2 Penaeus monodon
GGGGTCGGCCTTTGGCAATGGGAGTTTCTCACCAGAATTTCGCCTTCATCTGCGACATCTTTCGAGGCCTTTCTGCGCAGATCTCAGACCCTTTCCCTCGCCTCCCTTCCCTCCTTTCAGCGCGGAGTCTATAACCGATTGTTCAACTTGTGAAATGCTTTTTCATTCACGCTTATCAAAATTCGCTGACTCATTTTAATTAAGCTTTCCGTCCAAAGTTTCATAAAAAAAAAATGCATAATGCCTACATACAAAAAATATAACAAACACCATAGCATCCAAAAACGTATTTCAATATCGATTTGTTCAATACGGTAGAAATGCTTCATTTGTTTCCCAACAGAACCATTTCCACACATCGAATCCCTCCATATAACAGATTTTGTTTAGGTCACGATCAATATAAATTAAACTAAACTAGCTTCGCATACAAACACAGGTAAGGTACTAAAAGTGCTTTCGGGAGCAGGTGCTTGGTACACAAAGCAGTAACATGGGATCGGATATTTTGCAAACAAACACTGGTCCGTAATTGGTAGTCTATTAGTCCCGACGTGAAAG
>NC_051407.1:41313063-41313146 GCF_015228065.2 Penaeus monodon
TTGCGTGCGGGTGTCTGTATGTGCATGCACGTCTCTGCACCCGCGCATATTCCCCGTGGCTCCGCGTGCGGCGCAGGAGGCGA
>NC_051407.1:41313207-41313397 GCF_015228065.2 Penaeus monodon
GCTGCTCGCGAAAAGCGTTGGATCCAATTGATAAAGTATCTGCTAGCTAATTACTCGCGCCTCGCCTGGATGGAGGCGCGACACATAAGACTCGGCATTCACTAACTCATTATAATTCATGAATAATGGATCTCATTATATGCCTTCATTATTCCAACCTTAATTAATCCTCGAACCGTCAGTCTTAGGT
>NC_051407.1:41313673-41313833 GCF_015228065.2 Penaeus monodon
CAAACAGACAAGCATACAGAAAGGAATATACACGCATTACACATCCCAAGCCAGATCCGGGCATTCCAATCAACATACATCACCAGGCAAGAATAGACTCACAAGAAAACGGGTGACGAATGCAGAACTAAGCTGAGAGACGCCGACGGAGACACCAGGC
>NC_051407.1:41313859-41314098 GCF_015228065.2 Penaeus monodon
GCGTAATGTACAGAGAACAACTCTCCAGAGAAAAGCAACCATCACTGGACAACGAAAAGGGCCCAAAAACCTGACGAGAGAGAGGAGTAATAGCCAAGTTGGTGGAGCGCAGAGCCCCGTGTGGAGGCTGCTGGAGACGTCGCAGGAATCTTCTGGAATACTTTGCAGCATCGCAGCGCCGTTCGTCTCGGCACGGGGAATGGAGTCGTCAGGAGAGGGATGTGGAACAGGAAAGGACG
>NC_051407.1:41314195-41314756 GCF_015228065.2 Penaeus monodon
GCAGCCCCCTAAGCCCTCCGGAAGGCAGTTTAGGCCCCCAAAGGACAACATTAAGCTCACAAAACTTACAAAAATAGACACAATAAAAACGGGCCTTCGCCTCCTCCGCCTCCCTCGTCGTGATCGCGCCCCGAGTAAATAAGTTCATTACCTAAGTTACTCTAATCGTGGCAGCTTGCAAATTTAAAACTCACAAACTTTTTAAATTGGATTTCATTTACAATTTACCCAAGCTCCTGGGTTTGGGATCATCCTCCACGTAGCTTTACATAATATCCAGGGCGTTTGGGGGACGTCAGAACACGGATAAGAATTAACATAAACACTTCGTCTGCCTGTCTATCACGTATCCAGAAAGTCCTTCGATGCCGAGTGCTACTTGCGCGAGACGACTCGAGGGCGCGAGGGAAAAACAGATTCCATTTCTTGAGATAACAAGTTCCTGCTAATTAAACTTGGGAGTTCATGTGTAGTCCGAGGGCAGTCTAGAATAGCCATAGCTATGGTCTTTCTCCTTTTTAAAAGTGACTCATAAGGGCCTCGGTCTTGTAAGAGAAAAAG
>NC_051407.1:41315101-41315245 GCF_015228065.2 Penaeus monodon
ACCCCCCACCTGCCAAGGAATTCTACGAAACCAACACCACTTATGGCCGACAATCTTTCTCTGAACATCTAATAGAATAAAAATCCACACCGCAAAATATGTCTGTCTGTGTCGAGTAATATGGTCCCTGTTAGATGTCCGGAC
>NC_051407.1:41315505-41315616 GCF_015228065.2 Penaeus monodon
TTGTTAGCGCGTCAAGAAACATAATATTCGTCAGTCGCACCAGTTTTCGAAGCTCTTTCAGAATGTGGGAAATGCGACTTTTCCCCGGTTATCTGCGTAGTACAGATATAA
>NC_051407.1:41315870-41316151 GCF_015228065.2 Penaeus monodon
TCGGGGTTGAGCGCGGTATTTAGGTTTCGCTCCCTAATCGAAGCGTTTAATTGTCTCAGCGACATTGAGTTCCGGCTAAATATATGCCTTCCGTCGGCGCCAAAGAGGAAAATCATTACCAAGGCTGTTGATTTCCGTTATGGAAGTACAGGCACCAGCTGGCCGTTCGCGTCCAAGGTGTAATTAGAGGAAAACTGGGTATCAATAGTGCTCAATACACCTTGGCAATATTTCTTTGTCAGACTATCAACAGACCCATAAATAATGTTTTATTCTTTGTT
>NC_051407.1:41316388-41316891 GCF_015228065.2 Penaeus monodon
CGTGTCCTTTTCTACCCCTTCTCCTCTCCTCTTTCTCCCTCTCCCATCTCGCTCTCCATCTCCCCCTCTCTCTTGTCCTCCTTTCAGTCTGTCAGTTTCTCTCCTTCTTCCCTTCCCTCCCTCTCTCCCTTTCCCTCTCCCCCTCTCCTCCCCCTCTCTTCCCACTTTCATCCCCTGTGTGACGTTATTAACTCATTCTCAGAAATTATTTTCGTGCCATCAATTCGCAAGGTTTGTATTATGAACCATATGTCCGAGTTGATTTTTTTTCTGACCCGAGATTCCTCTTCCGACTCTCTTTGCGGTTTTCCTTCGCATTTTATATATATATATTTTTTCTTTATCTTGATTCTCTCTATTTCTTGTTCTTCTTTTCAGTCTCTTTTGTTTGTTTATTTTTTATTACTTCTTCCTCTCAGATTTGTTATGTATCTCTTCTTTTTTTTCTGCCTTCTTCCTCCTCCTCATCATCTCCCTCTTTCTACTCCTACCTTCGTTTCACA
>NC_051407.1:41317005-41317267 GCF_015228065.2 Penaeus monodon
CTAAAATCGAGCCTCTATCTCCTCTCCCTCCCCCTACCCCCCCAAAAAAAAAAAAAAAATCGTGCCTCCTCCCCCTTTCCTCTCCTTCTCTAACCCCCCCCCCCCCCCCAGCGAGGCCGAGAGGCAGTCGAAATGGAAAGAACTCTGCCGTTCCTTTCGGGCCAAGATCCAGCCTCGCTATTTATTCCATGTCGTGACCCGGAGCCCGAGACGCTAAAAATCACTCGTCAACAATACTCGCAGTCGCATAGTTATCAGAGAG
>NC_051407.1:41317301-41317427 GCF_015228065.2 Penaeus monodon
TATATATATTTATCACTCCCGAATTTTCGCGATGGAGATCACTGGGAGAAACTTTGCTGTTAAGGAGACAGATTCTAAAATTTTCGTTTTTATATGTAAGCGGAAATGATACCCTATTTTCGTTAC
>NC_051407.1:41317514-41317927 GCF_015228065.2 Penaeus monodon
CATATGTAAGAATGCACGTACGTATGCACAAGCTGTCCTGGCACCATCCGCATTATCTCTTATACCAGCGCGTGCAAGTCATTAGCGAGGTCATCCCATATATACTTTGCACATAACCCGAGGCATATAACCACCTTCTACAACAAGCTCTCGTTGCGATAAAGTTTCCTCTCGTTTCTTATTCTTATTCCTGCGTTTTTACCCCCTTTTTCCTCTCCTGCCTCCCCCCCTCCTCTCCCTCCCTCCCCCGGGTACACATCACCCGTATAATCGCCGGCGAACTGGCTGCGATCTCCCGCACACTCGCTCCCGGGTCGTGTTATCCGCACATATCTGTCTCCCGTCCGGCCCTCACGAACAAACATTTCTTATAAGATAGTGCCACTACGTTAATGAAACTGCATGAGGAAACG
>NC_051407.1:41318000-41318077 GCF_015228065.2 Penaeus monodon
GGGAAGCACTGCTAAAGATATACAAAAGCACAAGCTATCGACATGTGTATGAATTTCCCATCAAAGCATTACCAGGC
>NC_051407.1:41318141-41318388 GCF_015228065.2 Penaeus monodon
GGCATAGTTCCACTTTTTCTGTACATATTTTTCTTTCATTCAAAAACAGAAGACTACGTCCTTCCGCATACCATTTTCACACACACACACGCATATAAACAAGCCATTCAATCCTTAACGATCACTGGGGAAAAAATGATCAGAAATGCGTCTAAAAAATATATATATAGATAAGAAGGAAAATCATCGTTTGGTAAAAACGACGTGAAAACATCTTCCTGTAACCCACACCCCCTTTTGCTATCAT
>NC_051407.1:41318661-41318968 GCF_015228065.2 Penaeus monodon
AGCCCGTAACTTCAGTACATGTTAAGAATACGGAACGCGCCATGCATACCGCCCCGTCCTACAACTGCTCTTGGAACATGTTTGTACATTGCCTGCTAGGCATCTATTTTACTCGGTATTACATATGTTTTAGCCAAATAAGAATTTATCTCTATAAATATTTGAAGCATAAACTAGATTCATGCTGCTTATACAAGGCCGGTCAACAGCACCGTGCTTAAGAAACGTTTTATCTTCGTTTTACTTGTGTTTAAGGCTATTCTTTGAGATATCGTTTTAACACGAAGTGCGTGTAACGGTCTCTGTG
>NC_051407.1:41319212-41319325 GCF_015228065.2 Penaeus monodon
TCTCATGAAGCAGAGGAAGCACTCAATAAAGACGCAACCACATTACAGTTCCATCAACTTTCTACACCCTCCCCTCTCCTTCTCCCTCAACGCCCCCCTCTCATCATCGCTCT
>NC_051407.1:41319533-41319871 GCF_015228065.2 Penaeus monodon
GCCCCCCTCCCCACCTCCCTTCCGTACAGATGAACGGCGCCTGAGTGTAATAGCGGCATTACAGCAGCTTAGACGCACCTAACAGCACTCCCTGCGTCGGCTCAGAGCTTGGGAGTCACACGGGGCAGTTATTAGCCGTGGTTCAGTCGCTCTTCGCTCCTACCAAGCCGTAATCCTGGCTCCTCGCTAACGAGAGAGGCTAACCATTCGTGGGCGGCGTCAATAGCGTGAATAATCGAGTAAAGAAAGGCGGTCTTTTGGTTCTAAGGAAGGGAAAATCTGCGTTACGTTGAAGATTATACTTGTATACAGCTGGTAGGTACACCTATGTCAACAGC
>NC_051407.1:41320670-41321067 GCF_015228065.2 Penaeus monodon
GAGCATTCCCAAAAGTTTATATTTGACTACTAATTCATTTAATTCGTATGTTCGGGCCGTTAGCGATCAGTACGTGCCAGGATTTTAATGAGCAGAGAGCGTGAGAACTGCAGCCCATCTATTGCCTCTTTCACAAAACACGAAATGCTTCGCGGCCCAGAATAACATCGATTGTCGAATGGGTGGGGGCCGGGGGGGGGGGAGGGTGTTTCTTACGAGGATCTCGGGCGAGACTGACGCTGGGCGGTGGGCGGTGGGCGGTGGGCGGCCGTCCGACCTCGGCAGACGAAGTGGACGCACGCGTGAGAACAAGGATACAAAAAACTTGTTACTTTAATAACATGCTCTTCTCTCTCTCTAACTCTACCCATATAGGCCTAGATTATACACTGTGTGC
>NC_051407.1:41321678-41321968 GCF_015228065.2 Penaeus monodon
TCCCAATGAAAGGGGCATAAAAATTCAAAGGTCACTAATCAAAGTCCAATTGTAGTGTGCAACAGGTGACGGCATAAAGGTAAATAATTCGCCCTCTACATATTTCGCTCTACAAAACTGCTGCCACGAGCCCAGGTGTGGCAGCGGCGGGAACACTTCATTAGTACGTCCTACTAATTGGCAGGTGTTAAACTGATCCGCAAAAATAAATTCGGGTACGACTGGTCTCTTTCGGTGGAGTCGTTCGGGTGAAGGAGCGATTGTTCCTCGCGTCGGGTCTGTTCGACTTC
>NC_051407.1:41322188-41322420 GCF_015228065.2 Penaeus monodon
TAAGTGGAGTGAGGTGGAGAGGATGTCTAGAGGAGTAGGGGTAAGCGAGAGATGTAAACACAGAATCCACCGCCTTTTAAACACCGGCCCGACCGTGCGTGCTGTCAAATATCTAGCGACTCACAGGCCCAGAGTTAATGGGTGGTCCACTAAAAACTTTTTGACGGGCTCCCTATACGCTGCGCATGTGTATCCATAAGTCAACACCTTCGGACGTTTGTGGGGTAATAAC
>NC_051407.1:41322561-41323017 GCF_015228065.2 Penaeus monodon
TACTACGCCACTTCTATTCTCATCTCCGCCATTACGCTATTCCTCCCTATCTACAATTCTCTCATTCACTCTTTCATTCCTCTCCTTTCTTCTCGCCAATACTGAAATAACAACGAGTCACTCGGGCTAGAAAACACTAGTTTCTTCCTATAATCTCTCCGACGCTCAACGCCAGTGCCCATTATCTTCACAACACCTATTATCTTCGTAACATTATTAATGTCATCGGTGAATTCACAACCACCCATCACCACGTCGCTCGCACCATTATTTCCACGTTGCCATTTTCATTATAACGCCGCCATTATCGGTACACGACCGGAAGAACACGGCGATATCGACTACTTAATTTTCAACATGCAAATAAAAGGATCAACTTACAGATGAAATGTGACACTAGCTCTGGGCAACAGGAGTAATGTCGACCTACCGCATGCAGTTGATCATTCCGTTTTC
>NC_051407.1:41323233-41323460 GCF_015228065.2 Penaeus monodon
TGCAAGAACCAGCGCATAATACACATACTCTGAAGGGTGAAGGAAAACACGCTCTCCCGAGAAGCAGGAAAGATCATGTCTGAGGGTCGCTGCCAGCCAGAACAAGGTCATGGCTAGGCCGTTCAGCGCCGCGGACGGACAGCTGAGTGCCACCTTAAACCGTTGCGCTGAGGCATCATTGTGGGCGACGCGAGAATGCCGAGGCGTATCACACGATTATTAGGCAA
>NC_051407.1:41323715-41324699 GCF_015228065.2 Penaeus monodon
CGGCCACCCTTTCTGCATACAATGGCACAGAAGGCCGTTAGAGCGAAAGGCAACGGCGCCCCACTCCCCTAAAACGCGGTGTTTCGCTCTTCTCATTTTCCGCTACTTCCCTTCCCACCCTCCGGAATCCCAGCGACAAGAGTAATAAAGTATCGCATTTAAGGAAATCCGATTTGAGATATTCATTTCAGCTCTGGCAGGACCTCAAACTTCCAGGTGTTGTCGGAGTAATATCGCCTGTTTCCCTAATCTGGACATTACAAGTTCCTGCGACCTAGTAACTGTGTATTCCTCAGTTCCGTTTTTATGTAGCCGTTATTTAGACGCAGTGAGATTGGTCACCGCACATTTTTTTTTTCACTCAAAATGCCCTCGGTTTTGAGTTCTCACTTGCGGCTCGCCTTTCTTAGCGATTACGATCAAGGTACATCGAAATGCTTCTCGATATCTCGACAAACTTCCTCAAATTTATCTTTCTCGTCGATAACGGAGGTCTCAGTTAAATATCTGAATGTTACATGATCGACTTTCGCAGCGATTTATCAAATGTCCAAGAGAAATCCAACGAAAAAGTCCTCTCAAAAAGCACATTACCAATGTAGCGAAGACAAACAAAAGCCTAAACCTGCCGTGGTCTCCCAGCGAGCAAAGGCCGCTTAACGAACGCAGCTGAAGTCGCTAAGTCCCATTCCGTTCCCGAGCGCCAACACCAATTAACCCTTATTAGGAAATCAGAACGCACCGGCGACGTCGAACGGGGCAGACGCCGACGCAATATCTCACGCGGAGTAGACGTAATTCAAAACGTAGTACGGCAGCACGACGCGGAGATAAGGCGAAATAATGAGCAAATTGCCCATGACCCCTCCCCCCCCCATTCCCTCCTCCAATCCCCCCGCGCCCCGGAGGAGCTACGAGCCGGTGCTCCTTCCTACGGCGGGAGGAGGACCCCGCGAGGAGACCCTTGAAGAATCCAGGACGCGA
>NC_051407.1:41324751-41325006 GCF_015228065.2 Penaeus monodon
AGGGCGTCACGTCGCAGACTCAACGAGACGAAGGGGGGAAGAAGAAGGAGAAGAATAGCGTGCAGGAAGCCAAGGACGTAGGAGGACAAGGATGTAGAGGGTTAAGGCTACAATTGACAAATGAGGGAGTACATGACAGGGATGTGAGAGATGACTTGTGGAGCCGTAACATCTTGGGTGAGGAACAGCGACGCTTCATGATAGATGACAAGCTGCGTGGGTGATGTGTGAGCTAGAATGACTGAGGGAACGAGC
>NC_051407.1:41325791-41326273 GCF_015228065.2 Penaeus monodon
GTCGCAGCAGGGGGTGGGAGTCGTGCTATGTCAGTGCCCGTTCAGTACCCGTGTGCAGAGTTGCTGAGCACACGAATGCGGAGTCAGCTTCTGTCGGAAATGTTGCCATGTTGACCTTCAAGTCCCCCCACTGAATAAAAACATTCTAACGGCAAACCAGAGGCTACGAGGTCCGAATTCGCACCAACTCGGTATTATTAAAGTCCAGAGGCCGAGGACAAGAGTAACGCATGTGAAGAAGCGTTGAATAGGAAGTAACGTGTGTTGATATCCCGGCCCCACGAGGCTGGCAACGCTGCGACTGAGGACTGCCCGGCGGCCTAGTGCGCAGTTACTACACGTCCCTTACTCTCTGTACTCTTGCCATGTTTCTTCGCCTTTTTATGTGCGGCTGTAAAAACATTTTTCTCGTGGTCTCTCGAAGGAAAGTGGCGGATTATGGAAACCGTGTCTGTTTTTTCGCTGTTGAACGGTTTGATAAG
>NC_051407.1:41326310-41326486 GCF_015228065.2 Penaeus monodon
GCATTTTGAGCGGAGAGTCTAGACATTCGTACGTACGTTTTCTTTTCCTTCACTTAAACATATAAACGATTTACTTTAAAATGTTTAGGGAGTGATCTGAAGGTGAATTTTGGGACTCTATAAATAATACAATACCATATTTATGTCAATCTTGGTGCTTACCCAACCGCACAATG
>NC_051407.1:41327473-41327895 GCF_015228065.2 Penaeus monodon
AATTATGACAAATCGACCAATAAGAAACACGAGTTGACAAAAAGAAATCCACACACAACATCTATTAACAACACATACATACAATATAATAAATCAGTTCTACCGAAAGTTTACATACGATTGTAGTGAGATTTTCATTTTAAAAAAATAATAGATAAAAAAAAAAACTCGAAAATAAAAATAACAAAATTATGGACGAAAATGTGTAGAGCATTAAATAGCAAGCTCCCCTATTTTTACCTTCGATAAATCCTATCCCGTTGCAATCTATACGTCCATCGCAACTACATGATTGCAAATCAGCCGAGACATCGATCTACATGCATGAGGCGTTACATGCAACTTAGACTGACTCGCACTTTGATGTATTTCTCTGCCATCGACTCGTTTCTTTGCTCGTTTCTTTCGTCTAAAAATAAATA
>NC_051407.1:41327970-41328252 GCF_015228065.2 Penaeus monodon
AGAGCCATATGGGAAAACTGACCCAGATGTTGGTGTGATACACTTAGCGGATACGTGCAAATGCTAATTTTCCTAATGAGTCTCGTTTAAGTTCAATGGGTTCCTGAGGTGAAGGCTGGCGATGAGGTTGATGAATGTGTCCGAGTAAAAGAGATACTGAGTAACAAGGAGCAGCGCCTCGTATTGGGGAGGTGAAGCAAGTGAAAGTATAGCTGTTAGATTCACAACACTGTTTGCTTTAAGGTATGGGCATCAGTATATAGATCTTACGAGCTTCACTTT
>NC_051407.1:41328436-41329517 GCF_015228065.2 Penaeus monodon
CCATGAACCCATGTTCAGTCAGACGACCTTGGCAGCCTCGACCAGCCCTTGTGTACTGTGCAGCTCCTGGGCGATTCCACGATACTCGATAACCAGTTTCTCGGCGCATAACCAAAGCCAGCTGGAACACGTTCTCTTCCATGACGTCGCCTGTGACAGGTGGAACATCCCATCTCCCCCATCTGTGGTCGTCGCAGTTAAAACAGATGCTCTTTCACAACGGCGGGTCAGCTGGAGCGTGCTCTCTTCCACAACCCTGACCTATCCAGCTGTAACCTGCCCTCGCCAGAAGGCCGATCCTGCGAGCTGTAACATGACCCCTTCACAACACGGCGAAACGTGTCCTCTTTCACAACAATGGCCCCGTCAGCTGGAATGCTGTCCGTTCCACAATCCTCCGTTGGGGAAGTTGTATGCTCTTAAGCACAAGCAAAACGGCTTAATGGCGTTGATGAAGCTGTCACGGTTCAAAAATCTGAGATTACGAAGTTTGAAGAAACGCTTAATGCCGTTCGTACTATCTCATCATGAATCCACATGTCCCCGAGTCCTCGTGTTCGTCTCTCCTGGCGACGAAAAGCGTGAATCGGCGCGGCAGTCCGGTCATTCGCCTTCCTCCCCCTTGCAAAGTGACTCAGAGTAACACGCTCACGCTCATTTACTTTAAATCCGACGTGAAGGGGATTTGAGTAACATATCCCAGATTAATATGTTTTTCTCATCATCCTCAGTCAGACGTGGAGGTGCACCCTCAGCCCTCGCGGAGCCCTGTCAGACACGCCTCTCGCCATGACCGGAGGGAGGCAGCTCGGGGGCATCGGGGGAGACGCGTCGCCGGAGCGAACCCAGCCGGATTGCGATGCTAATCTCCGGCTCCTTCGCTGCCCTTTATCGTCATACTTTATTGTGGTTCGATGCTAATTTCTCGACTGTGTCACCGAACGTCGCAAAAACCGGCCCAAGGTTCCCTCGCGTCCTTTTCGGACACCGAGATCCTACACGCCAACGCGCGTACACACGTACACATTTATCAAAAATATTTATGTACATTACAAAAAAACACCCGAGAAAGAGAACTGCA
>NC_051407.1:41330329-41330447 GCF_015228065.2 Penaeus monodon
GCGCTTCCTGCGCAGCCCAAACGCCATGAATGGTCGTGCAGAGACGAAGCCCATGACACATCCTCCAGGACGGCGTTTTGTCAGAGCGGCGAGCGGGGAGGTGACAGCCTGATCGTCG
>NC_051407.1:41330474-41331054 GCF_015228065.2 Penaeus monodon
TCGAGCTGCAACATTCCCCCGTCGTGAATCTTGGTATAAGATCTCGGGCTAAAATATCTCCTTCCTCGTCCCGCCTTTATAATCACCGTAAATAAGACGGGGCCCTGCAGTTGTACCTTTTTCTTTCACTGTCATAATACCCTCTCTGTCTCTAAGCTTCTAGACCCCTTATACGAACCTCGATGGAAGTTACAGACAAAAGAGATCGCTACCGTAAAAGGTAGAGCGTTTTAATTAGGCGTCAGAAGTCTCGCTCTAAGATGTGGAGTGACGCGCCGGCTTTGTTCCCGATCTCATCTTCGCTAATTAGAGACACGGGGTTCGAGTCCCTCTTTGGCACCCCCCCCCCCATCCTCCTTCTTCTTCTTCTCCTTCCCCCTCCTTCTTCTCCTCCCCTCTTCCCTCCCGTGCCTCATCCTTACGCAACACCCCCCCCCCTTCCCCTCCTGATCCTCCTCATATTCTATGCCATCGTCCTCACATACAACCCCCTCCCCCCTTCATCCTCTCCCCCCCCCCAAAGATTCTGCCACTCCTCCTCCTCCTTATCTTCACAGACTCCGAGGTTTCTGACTCGCCC
>NC_051407.1:41331969-41332387 GCF_015228065.2 Penaeus monodon
CATGGGTATTACGTCAGCATTCTAAAAGCACAAAACGAAGTCAAACACTTACATCTCCCTCCCCCCACAAGTCCTCACGTCTGACAGGAAGAAGAACTCACCTGAAAAGAGAAAGAAAAAAAAAGAATTAATAACCTATACACTTAAATATCTATCGGCGGACCTATCTATCAAAAAAACATTATACGAAACAATATACCCATTTGGAATCGAGCAATTACATTTGTCTCTGCGTAAAATGGGTAAAAATGGGTATATTGTAAATGGTGTATATTGTTTCATTTACACTTGCCTCTGCGTAAAAGGCCCAATCATACCCTTGTCTTTCCATAAGCAAAAATAAAGACCAAGATGTAAAACAAGTAAACAAGCAAAAAGGCTTCAGGTCTGCCGTGGTGCTCCTGTACGAGCAAAGCGC
>NC_051407.1:41333614-41333817 GCF_015228065.2 Penaeus monodon
AACCCCGACGCATGCCAGCCAGGCCAAGGGACGATGCCACTCCATCCACATCTAGACTTATATGACGCATCAACATCTTATCTAAATAAATCCGATAAGGGGAGCGAAAAAAACCGGTAAACGCCTTATAGACCTGGACGCCGATTTTCCTTCGCAAGAACCGCTACTGTGAAGTAACGACGCAGGTGCCGGCCAACGTGCGA
>NC_051407.1:41334203-41334309 GCF_015228065.2 Penaeus monodon
AGCCTCACCTGCAGTATCTTTTCAGCCAAAGAAAATGCGAGCAGCAGAAGGTGATGTAATACGCACAAAGAAGAATTATGAGAAGCGCAAAAAAATACGGATATTC
>NC_051407.1:41334390-41334634 GCF_015228065.2 Penaeus monodon
TAAAATGAAATCCCCATTTTGACTGGGTGTTCACACGCGCCATCTTTACAAGCGATAGATTTTTAAATTAGTTTCACCTGGAATCATCTACGTTCAAATTGATTAATATCGCGATCGGCGGAACGTGGGAAGGCACACGCTTCGTTTTCAGGAAGGTTCTAATTAGCATTTTAGTCCTGCGAGATATAAGTATACATAACCTTTATTCGAAAGAGTAAAGCATTTAAGGGGAACCGGTTAGGTA
>NC_051407.1:41334868-41334967 GCF_015228065.2 Penaeus monodon
TATGTGTGTGGCGCCAGTATGCGTGCTGGTGGCCGTGTACACAGGCTCAGAGTGAAGTGGCCTTAAGTCTGGGTGTAATACCACCATGGCGAACATCCA
>NC_051407.1:41335154-41335223 GCF_015228065.2 Penaeus monodon
AATGTTCATCTGTCTGTATATAAACAGTTCATGCAGAGTAGGACGACATGATGGAGATGAAATGGCCAA
>NC_051407.1:41335753-41335863 GCF_015228065.2 Penaeus monodon
CACACGAATTAAAACACCCCAGCTCGTTTAAACAAATAACGCGAAAAAAAGAATTGAATAATTAAGGAAAGGGCCCGGCACACAACTCCCACATCAGTTAGCGCGCCACA
>NC_051407.1:41335896-41336774 GCF_015228065.2 Penaeus monodon
AACACTCAGCTACGCAACATCTTCGAAAGCTCGCGAGGGAAGACGCCAAACCAAATTTTTTTTTTTTCTGCGATTAAGAAAGTCTTTATCGTTGCGGATCAAACAATCCAATGTGAGCAAGGAATGGCATACATATAGATTACTCTGTATGTGGCGCGGGTATCGCTGCCAGAGTGCGTGTGAACTTACGAACAAAAGGAGGAAGATAAGGAGAATGCTAAGTGGCTAGAGGAGCAAGTTGAAAATTGCAATAAAAAAAAATTGAAACAAAAAAAAGAAAAAAAAACGGAGAAAATAAATATCTTTCCGACTTTAAGCTCCATAAAAGCTGATTTGGCGGCAGATGAAAAAAAAGAGAGAGAGAGAATCACAGCAAAACATGATAAAATATGCACAATCCAGCCATTTAAAACCCCCAAAAAACAAAATTCTGTGATCTTTACACGAAACCACCGAGTTGCGTGCGTACGAGGAAAGTACATTAAAGACAGCAATAATGATTCGGAACTTGCAGCAGGAGAGCGATCGGTCAGCCCGGCCACGCTTGGAGTAGTTCACCTGCATTTACAACTTGGCACCAAACCTTGGCACCAGCGGCCAAAGGTGCCAATGGAGCTGGGGTTCAGCCAGCGGGGGGAAACGAGTGCTTCCATGTTACGTATAAGATTGTAAATAAATAAATAACAAGCCTTGCACACAGCCTGACTGGGCGGTATAGCGAGTGCCTCCACCATGCCAGAATTCCGCGCCCACAGAGCTCTCCTGAAGGCCAAATTTTCAGGTACTTCTGCCCATGAGACCAACGACGCGGGCGGACGCTGCTGCTCGTTCGTGTGGGAAAGTTCCATTACAAATATGGGGATGCACATTCATCGTTA
>NC_051407.1:41338094-41338777 GCF_015228065.2 Penaeus monodon
GGGGAAGGGGGAGGGTGCACGCCTCAGAAGACCGGGGGGGGGGGGGGCGAACGTGCTACCCAGACCAAACATACCGGCCACATTAACACGGATATTGAAGGCTTTTATGCACTTATAAAACGATGTTCTAATTGGTATGTATTCATTTCGGTCATTAGAAGTGAAATATCTATAGCAAAATACACATAGAAAATAATTCTAGTGTTTATATATCCACTCATTAATAATTTAATTCTAATCAGATCATTATCATTTTTTTTCCTTGCAATATGTCTGCAACTTCAAAGCACGTGAAACTAGGTTAATTCTATTAATTACTAAACCTGAACATTTTAACTGGTTGTCATTACACACATATCCAATTATTGATTCCTTTAGGCCTGGGATTCGCTGCAAAATATGTTACGACAACCTAATGAGCCGTTTGGCAATCGATATGAAAAGGGCTTTCCGGAATAAACGGTATTAATGTTTAAACTACAAGCTACAAGGAATCGGCGAAGGGAAGGAAGAGGGAACGTGAAACATGACAATCATCTAAATATCTTAAAGTTCTTAAAACAAAAGTTTTGTGAGCAAATAAAAATAAAAAAAAAAAGACGAGAACCGATTACAATAAAAACATTCCAAGAAATATGAAACTAGAAGGTAGACTAAAGTATTTTTTACATTAAGGTCCGGCC
>NC_051407.1:41338838-41339004 GCF_015228065.2 Penaeus monodon
TGAGGCTAGTATCGCTACATGGTTCCCTTGGCTTCATTCCAACCCAATTAAAACTTGTAAAATAGAGAGCGTCGCCGACAAATGGGAGGGCAACAGGAAAGGTGGGCGGAAAGGAGGCTGGGAAAGGTGCATAAATATAACTCGCCAAGAAATACGCCCCCCACCC
>NC_051407.1:41339049-41339199 GCF_015228065.2 Penaeus monodon
TCAGGTGGGAGCGCTACATTACGGTACGCACGAGGAAGGAGTTATAGAAAACGGGAAGAGGAAGACACACGAGGAAGGAGCGAAGTCAATGAGTGTCAAGATGTATGTCGAGGTGAAAGGTGTAAAGTAAGACATGGAGAGGCGGACGAC
>NC_051407.1:41339400-41339475 GCF_015228065.2 Penaeus monodon
AGGAGGAGGGGAACAGTGGAGAAGAGAAGGAGGAGCAAGGCAACGTCGAAAGCAAAGATAGAAATGGGACGTGTG
>NC_051407.1:41340101-41341366 GCF_015228065.2 Penaeus monodon
GATGGTCTTGACCAAAGACGTTGAATGGCTCTCCCTGAAAATCATAAATAAAGGAAGTCTGAATGCAATTTGTATGTCTTTGTGTACGTAAATAGTATAGTAACAAAAAACAGTACTCCTCTACTATGAGAGTTAAAAAAAAGGAAATAAAAAAGGTACGAAATTAACTAATAATAACATGTAAAACCAGATTATGAAAAAAAAATACCGTCTGCTTCAAATCAGTAGTTTCTTCTAATAACATTAAATATTCGTACTCGGCGACTAAAACTTACTCTTGAACCTCAACACCAAACCCATCGAGAAAAAATTTTGTTCTGTGCGTTGTCAGAAACGCAGCGGAAAGGGACAAGCCCCCCCCCCCTCCCTTCCTCTTCCTCACCCCCCCACTTTTTTCCCCGCCCCCGCCTCTCCCACCCTTTTTTCCTTTCCCCCCTCTCCCTCTCTTCCTCCCCCCCCCTCCCTCTCTTCCTCGCCCCCCCCCTCCCCATCTCTTTCTTCTCTCCCCCCTCTCCCCCATCTCTTTCCTCGCCCCCCTCCCCTCCCCATCTCTTTCCTCGCCCCCCGCCTCTCCCCATCTCTTTCTTCTCTCCCCTCCTCTCCCCATCTCTTTCCTCGCCCCTCTCCTCTCCCCATCTCTTTCCTCGCCCCTCTCCTCTCCCCATCTCTTTCTTCTTTCTTCTCCCTTCTGTCTTCGTCCCCACCTTGGTCTCGCCCCCACCTCTTCCATTCGCTCTTTCCTCCTCCTTTTCCTCGTCTCCCTTCCATCCCTTCGTTCTCCCTCTCTTTTTATCCTTCCTTCCCCCCCCACTCACCCCCCTCCCCTCCCCTCTCCCTCGCCCCCTTCCCTTCCCTTCGCCCCCTTCCCTTCGCCCCCTTCCCTCCCCTTCCCTTCGCCCCCTTCCCTCCCCCTCCCCTTCGCCCCCTTCCCTTCGCCCCCCTTCCCTCCCCTCTGCCCTCGCCCCCTTCCCCCCCCTCCCCGTCTCGAGGAGGGGTGACGCCACGCGCCCTCTTCCATCACCGTTTATTCTGTCACCTCGTTTCAGCGGCCGCCTGCAGGACGGAGCTGGCTGGCATCACATCGCTACACTTTTTCTCTCCTGCAGGTCTCGGGCCTCGGCAGCCAGCGTGAGCTTATCTTGGTAATGAATAAAAATTACTTGACAACAAAATTGCATAAAACAAACTCCAAGAGCGTTCAACGTGATAATCTTGTCCCCTCCAGAAACTCGTGTGATAGAGGCTGCTTGCCGAGACGAGGGGAG
>NC_051407.1:41341497-41341588 GCF_015228065.2 Penaeus monodon
TGGGCACAAGAACGGATAGAAGTATGTCAAAGTAAAAAGCTGAGAAGCACCACCACGAAGAGTAAAAATAAACCAATAAAAATTGTCCAAA
>NC_051407.1:41341677-41342053 GCF_015228065.2 Penaeus monodon
CGAAGACAGCCACCCCCTCCCCTGCCCTCCCCCAAGGCCCCAGACCCGGTCTCCTGTCCCGCCAGCGACGTGAACCGGAGGACCCCATCCATCTCCGCCGCGCCGCCGTCACCGGTTCGAAATTGTGTGTCACGCCGCCGATCACAGCAATAACGACCAGCCAAAGCACCACCTGCGGGCCGTAACCACCCCGCACGCGTCACGACCCCCGCAGTAATCACAAACAAGCGAGTTGCAAGACCTCCAGATTGGCAGGCCTTGCAACTCCCTTTCCTCACGGCACCGCGTCTGCACGACCGACGCCGGCCAAGCTTCGTCGCGGCGCCAGGGGTCGCAAGCGCCTTCCCTTCCGCTGCGACCACGGCGACTGCGATGA
>NC_051407.1:41342189-41342484 GCF_015228065.2 Penaeus monodon
AGTAATAGAGATAATGACGGAAAGGGTGGGGGTAATTAGCAATAACGATGATGGTAATGGCAGTAATAACGGCTATGATTAGTTTAATCACAGCTACCATCACCATTACTACCCTCACACCGCCAGCGTTTTCTCTTATCATGATCACTTATCACCCTCATTCTTACTATCATCACCGATACAAAATGAAATCGAATCCTGGGGCGCCGACACTTGCACTAAATCGTTGACATCATCATCACTTTCTTCATCTGTCAGACTCTGGCCTTGATTGACATCTCGCGCGTGTCCCCGT
>NC_051407.1:41342704-41343920 GCF_015228065.2 Penaeus monodon
TACAATCATCACCGTTATCAATGTGTGAATCCTATCCTCTTTCCCTTCACGTCCACTGTTTTCTCTTGCTTACCATAACATCCATATTTCCATGATCTCTGCATCACTGTGACATCTACCTTGACATAATATCTACATTACCATTGTTTCGTTGTTGTATTTTTTTCTTAATCCTTCCATCTTCCCTATACTACCTCTTATGGTGACCTCTCTAGTACCACGAACTACTGCCTTCCCCCGTCATCCGCCCTGCCGTATTCTCTGGCTCATCACCCGCCTCCTGCCATCACCCTGACCTCTGCACTACCACGATTTCTGTGCTCCTCAACTCCCCAGGTCCCCCGTGTGTCCCCTGAGCTGGCAACATCCAGTACATGGAGACAACGCTACCTCTAGCACGGCTCCGAAGGTCAGCGTTAATTAGCGAAGACACTATCCAGTTTCTCATAAGTTTCTGCTTTGGGTTGTCATTTCGGAAACGTGTGTTTGTATATTTTCCCCCTCTTGAAAAGTGATGTGGGTATACGTTTTATTTTTTATGTAGGATATTGATATCATAAGGTTATATGTGAGAGTTGTGTTTAGATATCTAACAAAAGAGCCAGCTACAATAGCCCTTCTATCAGCAACCAAACACGGCTCGCAGCTATTAATGTCTACCGTAACAAGCACCGTGCCTCCCCCATAATCGCCCCATTCAGTCCCCCTTCGCGTCAGCAGCCCAGCCACGCCGCCGTCAGGCCCACCAGCACGAGCCCCAGTGTCAAAGCTCTTGACTGCTCAGCCTAGAAATTCCACCAGGCTGATCTGACACAGGAAAGCTGCGCGATAAGGCTGTACTCCCTGAGTCGCTCCCGGAGAGCCGTCCCCGGTCCCTCGCTCCTGCCACCCTCAGACACAGATAGGAAAAAAAAGGCCCCGATGCGACCATTCCACTTTTGCAGCATTTCCCTGCCAAAATTTCTTTCCCTAAATGCCAAAAAAGAGATGAGCTTAACGGCGGCTGGTCATTCAACCCGGCGATAAAGGCGTTTAAGCTAAACCCGACTGAATATAACTGCCACATTAGGCTATATGGGTCCAGCGGCATTACAAAATAATTATCCCCAACATCATTTCTTTGTTTACAGCCTCACACGCACAGGCGGCGGGACGTGCCATACGCTGCCCTCACACAGAACTAACGAACCCCGGAAACTAACTCCCGGCATTTGCT
>NC_051407.1:41343938-41344238 GCF_015228065.2 Penaeus monodon
GGTATCGCGGCAGCCCATTGGCATCCCGGCACACTGGCACTCTCTTACCTCGGCCATTAAGGCATTCAAGTGTGAGACAGTGAGCGACGTAGTAGCCCTTCCGTCTCCCCTTCCCGTCCGTAACTAGACCGCTGCCCAATATAGATATCAAAACCCGCAAGACCTTGACACGAGGATGACAGACAGCCAAACAACTGTCAAGCTAAAAGCGCTGTCATAAATATTTCCTAGGTGTAATGACAGTGCCAGCTTTCTCCCTGCCGGCCCCTCCATCCTCCCCCCTCCGGAGAACAAAATGAC
>NC_051407.1:41344656-41344748 GCF_015228065.2 Penaeus monodon
CTGCACGTCATCTGGTAAGCACAGCCTGCCAACGGCCAGCCCGGCTTACGTGGGCAGGCCGGTGCGGCAGCTATGTCCGAGGTGTGAAGCTG
>NC_051407.1:41345163-41345256 GCF_015228065.2 Penaeus monodon
ACAATAAGATCGAAACAATTTGCAATAGCATTAAAGCTTTACCAAGATCTTGCATCTCAAGGTCTTTCCTTTTTTACATCTCCTTTTCCGTTA
>NC_051407.1:41345462-41346131 GCF_015228065.2 Penaeus monodon
CAGGTTTCACTACTGGCAATCCAGCAAGATCTTCTCCAGAAACAGACAGACAGACGGCAGCGTCCACATACACGCGCCCATGGGGGAGCCGTACCCAACCTATCAGACTGCTGAATTAACCATGACCGATTAAAAACGCTGCGGTGACACGCGGCCTTCAGCGCAACCCTTAGCAACATAGGCCTAGCGAGGTCAAGGGTCGCGGGGAGAGGAAGGGGGGCGAGGGAGGTCCACGTGCGGCGAAGTCCGAGTGCGTGAAAGCAAATCATGTGCCTCTGCCGCCCCTGACGACGGGACGAGCCGCAACCAGGCCATGACCAGGGCCCTCGACCGCCCGCCCGAGCAACGTCGTCCGTTTCGTACACTGCGGAACTTGGCCCAGTGCCCGCCGCGGATGCCAGACCTTGAAATTTTACTTTGCCCCTTTCTTTTGGCACTCTTTGCTTACTCGCTGCATCATCAGGAAGTGTTTTGAGCTATTTATAACACAGTAACTGATCTTGATTAAGTGGTGATGGGAAGGACAGGGAGGAGAGGGAGTCCGATCGCCCGCGCGCCGCCCGCCCCGTCCAGCGCCGATAAAGTTTGGGCTAATTGATTCACTACATCTTGTTATGGATCAGCGTCGCCCAGGACCATTGAGTGAGGACCGCGGGACCACGGCTCACC
>NC_051407.1:41346360-41346566 GCF_015228065.2 Penaeus monodon
ATATAAACCTTACCTACGAGGTCAAAACGGTTTCTTTTCCATGGATTCCGAAGTTACGGTTTCCCTTCTTCCGTCGCGCATATTTGACAAAGTCCGTATCAAAGCATAAACTCCCTTCCCCCCCCCTCCTTGTCATTTCTATCCTTTACAATATACAAATCCTGCATCTTGCATCTGTGCATGCGGGGTACTGGAGGGGCGGGAAG
>NC_051407.1:41346877-41346995 GCF_015228065.2 Penaeus monodon
CACACGCACGAGTATCTCCTTCCCTGTGTCAACACCTTTTTCGTCCCCCCGTGCGTGGGCGCGTGAACACACTCGACCATTCACAGGAAAATTTGGGACAAGCTTCCAGTTCCGCCAA
>NC_051407.1:41347021-41347298 GCF_015228065.2 Penaeus monodon
TTGCCCTTCGCGTATCGGAGGAGATAATTTTCTCGCCAGCGGTATTACACATGACAAAAAGCGGATAGCGCATTCTTGGATCGCCTCCCACGGGAACACCACAGCCGAGGTCCCGGGCTCTATCCGCTTCTCGCCTCGCCTTTCCGCTGGGGCATCCGCTGCGTGGCTCCGCGTCAGGAGGGAACCGCGATGACTACCCACACAGGTCTTTTTTAACGTTTTGAATGTCGAGATTCTTTCGTCATATGTCTATATTTCCTACTTGGCTATTTTGCTG
>NC_051407.1:41347362-41347435 GCF_015228065.2 Penaeus monodon
GCCTGGGTGTTTGTCTGTCTCTCTACCCTTTTCAGTGTATATGTTTACACGAAAAGAATGATGCATATTTGCC
>NC_051407.1:41347452-41347554 GCF_015228065.2 Penaeus monodon
TATCACAGAAGGTCCACCAAGCTCAATGAAATATGCACAAAGCCTACTTTTCTATTTTGTCTTTTCGAAATAATTTCCCCCAAATTTTCCAATCCTGCGGTC
>NC_051407.1:41347573-41348364 GCF_015228065.2 Penaeus monodon
TGAAAGAGAGAGAGAGATTAAACGCCAAATACTAATAAATCTCTAATCCTTCAAAATCTGACAACCATTAAAAGGGACTTGTTTGTTAAGACTGTCACGGGGGACCCACCTCTCTTCACCATTAAACAAAAAAATAATAATAATAATTTAGAAAATCGCCCAACATTTCGAGCCTTTTTGTGCAACATTTACCGGCCGTTGTGCGAATCGAACGCCACTGAAAATGCCATGAGAATCCACAAATCCGGTTAAAAGTCCGCTGTAAGAGGATGAACACGGGGGGATTTCGTGAAAAAGCACATCCCTGGTGAGCTGGCTTGTGTGCCGGCCGCCGGTGATCTGTTTATTTGGATGGCTGCTCATTACCGAATGAACTCATCGCCGCCTGATTATTTCGTCTCTGCGAGCACCAGGCCTCCCCCCCCCCCCCGCTGCAGGGGGAGTAACAGGTAATAATAATAAGACTCGCATATGTTGGAAGAGAGAGAGAGATATGCGTGTTAGCTGGACGAGTAGCTCGTTTGTTCGTGGGATGAGAGGCTCATTTGTAAAACACATATGTTAGTAGGAAATGCTGATTTGTGTTTTGTGAGTATGGAAATTTCTTTATACTTATTTTTTTTTTATTTAATTTTTCATCTTCATTTTTGTCGCAATTAATAATTCCCACAAACTAGTCTATACGTGAACTTTTTTTTTAATCATTAGCTGGCATAAAAATATCGAAAATGTTCCTGCTTCGTACCTGACGTAAAAATAATACATTGCAAATTTTGATTGTGGATCGTTTG
>NC_051407.1:41348501-41348947 GCF_015228065.2 Penaeus monodon
AATTATTGAAATATTAAGAAAAAATACAATCAATGAAAAAATGAACGAAGTTGAAACATAGAGAAATATGAAGAAAAAAGAAGAAGAGGAGGAAAATGATGAAGAAAAGAAAGAAAGAAAAAAGGAAAATGATGAAGAAAAGAAAAAAAAGAGGAAAATTATGAAGAAAAGAAAGAAAAATAAACACGACGAAAAAAGAGGGTAAAAAAAAAATACGGAAAACAGAGGGTAAAAAAAAAAACAATAGAAAGAGGGGAAAATAACGAAAAAAAAGGGGGAGGGGATATGAGAATAAAAGAGGGAACAAGAGAAAAAAGAGGGGAAAAAGACCCCCCCCCCCCAGATTCTCCTGAACGGCGAGAGACTCCGGCACTCACCACGTCGGCGAGCGGAGCCAAGAGTCTCCCAAGAAGCAAGATGGATTCCCGTCGCCCCTCGCCAAGGTG
>NC_051407.1:41349376-41349576 GCF_015228065.2 Penaeus monodon
GAGGTAACCCGTCGGGCCCAGTTGACGTCCCTCGCGCCCGCCGGATGCTCCGCTGCCGCCTCCGCCCGCGCTGGCTGTAGGACTTGGCACCGCGTCTTGGCAGGGTCGAGTTCAAAGTGTGGGAGAGATCGTGCTTATGAGGCGATTGAGGATTAGCTTCGGATTAGGCAATCGTGGGCATTTTGTGGGAGGACCAGCTT
>NC_051407.1:41349621-41349959 GCF_015228065.2 Penaeus monodon
CTGCCTTGTCTGATCTGCTAAATTTTCTTTGTTGTTGTCTTGGTCGTATTTTCCTCCTTCCTTTTCTCTCATTCATCATTTATTCCCTCCATCAGTTTTGACTCTTCGTCTATCGATTCTTCATTTACTTATCGGATTACCCTTGGCCTTACAACCTTCCCTGCCGTATCATCTCCTTCATTGTCCACTCAATCACCGTATTTACTTCTATTTATTCATTTAGTCTGCCTACACACTGACGCCTGGACGACAAACGCAGAAAATTAAATTGTACGACACTCTGCGGGCCAAAGGGAGACGTCCTTTCATACCCACGTCCTGCCCATCGCTACGCCATG
>NC_051407.1:41349998-41350386 GCF_015228065.2 Penaeus monodon
CCGTCGCCGTCTTTCCTCTTCGTAAACTCTGGAACAACAATCCAGTTCCCTCTGATATTTTCAGCCCGGTGTTAAAACCTCATCGAACGAGATTAGCCGTCCATTAGATCTATCCCTAATGGGCGAAAGAGGACAAGGAAAGGGGGTGTTCCAAACATCAAAGTGGGGAAACTAATTTTGAAAATATAATTAAATGTCTATTTTCAGGTGGTGTGGGTCGGAGGTGCCGCGGCAAACTGGGCACTCGCGTTCGCAAACATCTAAGAGCTTCGCGCTAACGATGCGTTCTAATGATCATAATGCCATTAGTGGTGTGTAGCATTTCCGCGTGCGCAAAAGACACGGCGACCAAGGTCTAGATAGGCCTGAATGTTAGCATTTGCGACTA
>NC_051407.1:41350734-41350999 GCF_015228065.2 Penaeus monodon
AACGAAACCATATTCTAAAAAAAATATATTTTCCTCTTTGCACCACATATATAAATTCCTACATCGCGCTCCTGTCAAACTCACACAATATAGACACACGAAAAGCTTACAGTGACTGTTTAGATCACCCAGCAAACACCTCCGCGATCTTAGCACTTCATAAAAACAAATGACGCTTTGACAAGTTCCATTTACATGCTGAGAGTAAATTCGAGAACACACGAGGCAGAACTGAAATCCCCAAATTATATTTCTCGAGGATAGA
>NC_051407.1:41351046-41352821 GCF_015228065.2 Penaeus monodon
GTTCTCGAAAGCCGAACCTCGCATCCATATTTCTCGAAGGCAGTACATTAAAACTCTTCTTCTCTTCGCCAAGGAAGTGTGTTTCACTCCTTTCGCGCGAACAGCCAAACGAACCTCTTCTCGCCGAGCGCCCGGGGCCCCTGGCAAAGGCTTATTCACAGCTTTTGTGACTCTTTCTCGGTGACATAACTACAGCCGCGCAAGTATCGCAGGGGAGGAAGGCGGGGGAGGACGCCCTCAGGCACATAAAAGACGCCGCCAAGGTCTTTCGGTATATATGTTCGTTTCGGCGCCAGAGAAGCAACTACGGACAACGCCTCGAGCCAAGGTGCTAAGATAAGGTAAATGTTCTTGCGCATGTGACTTCACACGCATTTGAGGGAATTTTAAAACTGGTGAAATCTCTCGCTTTGCTGGTTCGATTCCAGCGATGTTTTGCTGGAATTCCTACGACCAAACGAATGCACTATTGTTCTCAGCGCGGAAGGCGATGAGTACTGGTCTAAGCCTATGATCTCACACTGTAAGTACAGTGGCGCCACGCTAGATCCAGGATCAGGTCACCACCCAAAGTGGAGTTTGTGGTGATGCCAGGCCGCTCCTCTCGTCAGGCGCAGTCTGATGCTGGCGCCGGGGTGCATCTGAGATCAGATACGGAGTGGCAGGTAGTCTTGGCAATAAAATACTCCGCAAATGAAACATGTAAATCCAAACATCTGCAGTGCCTTACTCTATTCGGCCAAATATAAGGCGTCTTGAACGTAAATCACCTTCAATAACTATATTTCCACGTCATATTTTAGTAAAATGTTTGGAGGAAAAAGGTGAAAAAATACAAATACATTAAGGCCGAGCGAACTAACACGGTGAGAAGGGGGCACCACGCGAGCCCTTCAAACACGGGTCCAGAAATCGGGTAATTGCTTCTGACATCATAATTGGCGCCAACAATGCCCCGTGTGGCGCCAGAGTGGATGCCTGGCTAGCTCATGGCGCCAGCACCAAGCTTTCTAACACCCACTTTAGATTCAATCAATCTGAAAATATTTTCCTGCCAGCTCGGCGTGAAAAGCAATCTGAATTATTTTATTCCCGAAATAATTCCGGCGATCGTATTTTAATATCCAATCTAGGGAGAAACATCCACGAACACGCGCGCCCGACCCGCCCGTGTCTGCTGCCTCTGCGCCTCTCGCTCACGAGCTTCCCACGGCGGCCCCCTCTGCACGCCGGCAAAGGGGTTGTCTCGCAGAGGTACTCCTGACGACAAAATGACGTCAGAGCCTCCGTGCTGCAGCGTCCAGCGCGTCCCTTTCGAAGCAGCCATAACAATCCTAGTTTATCAGTGCTTGATAACGGTGATAGAGACCACACACTGCATGTGCAATTTTAAAATGATCTTGACAGTGACACGTGAAACCCCTAACTTCAGGAACAAAGGCGCCATCCATTTCATATCACCGCGATACTGCCTCCCTTGCTCATCATGATTGCAACCTACGACCGCCCGCGCCATGCCGCCCCTGTAATACATATACAGTACAACCTGAACACGAGGACACGACGAGCTGCAACACCAATCCACTATCTCTGCAACATCATCACGCCAGAAAATGTACCACGGCACGAAGCAGTAACACTAAATGGTGGCAGTAAAAAGGAGTACGGGTGCTAGTTGTTGTTGCTATTTGGGGCTCCCGTGCGGCGGCGGTGCCTGCAAGGTTACGGCAAGTAGGCGGCGTCACACCAGATGACACTGTGACTGTCAGGTGTTA
>NC_051407.1:41352985-41353072 GCF_015228065.2 Penaeus monodon
GAACCTAAAAATTTACCTGTGAAACTCCAATCCTATGTTCCTACTCTTAACTCAGCACTTACTAGAACTCATGGGGGGGGGGGCTCG
>NC_051407.1:41353241-41353611 GCF_015228065.2 Penaeus monodon
GCAAGCCTCGGGAGCCCTTTTATAGGAGGCCCGAGACCCCCAGCATATCAGTCGCAGCCGGCAGACGGGCCAGAGATCGCTAAGTGGAAGATATATTGCTTCAGTGATTGTAAAGTTTATTGAGTTACGTCGCGCTATAATGCACGGCGCGCTCAACGCTCTGCATTCACCGTTGCCAGTTAGGCGAAGATGGAGAGCGATGGCCCACTCGCCAGGCTCCTTATTAAGAAAAAAGAGCAAGAATGCCAATGATCTGTGGGACCTTCAGGGCCGCGCCGAGAACGGAGAGACGCCCTTGGAGCGGGAGGCGCCCTTAGGGCTACACCTCCCGCAGAGCAGCCCTGCCGCACACGCTGCTACATTATGGCAC
>NC_051407.1:41353644-41354048 GCF_015228065.2 Penaeus monodon
CCTAATTCTTGTCTCAGGCGGCAATGAACACTTTCCTTCGGGCATGAAATTAAGTAATTTGAGTAAGTTCATACAAAAACAGACAAAGTAACGTACGTAACGATTTGAGAGCAATAACCACAAAATAAGGGGTGTGCGTGAAACATTTCATTGATCAAACACATCGGCTCGTCTGAATATAATCCACGATGAATTAAATCAAACGCGACAGTGACAAGTGAGCCGAGCATAGCCGAGATTCTTGAGTGCGAGCGGGGCTTATCAAGCTAGCAGGCATAACACATTTCTGTTCTCTTCCACCGCCTCTCCGATCCTATCTCGCCGCTGCCATTACCAGCAGTTGTGCTGCAAGGAGCTCGCTGCCTGCGACAACGGCTGCCGCGGGACCTGTTTGGCGGCGCTGC
>NC_051407.1:41354940-41355489 GCF_015228065.2 Penaeus monodon
AGCAGGCGGAGCAGCGCGGCGCAGGCTCGCCCCACCGAGGCCCGGCACTCAGCGGCGGCAGCTAATGCAGGCCGACAGTGAGCTTCCCGCAGACTGGCACCTAGAGTGATTCGGGCCGTCATTCGTTATAATGCTGAGGGCCTCCGTGGCACTGTTCATTACCTCACAATTGTCACCCTCCTCCGTCCCATCAAGCGCTGCTCGACAATACTCGACGCAACCGCTGCGCCCTCGCTCGCCCGCCTCGGCACACTGCACGCAGAGGCCACTGGATTTTGAGCCAGTTTGCCCAGGGAAATGAGGCTATGGGATTTAGAAGCGGCAGTCCATATGGGGCTGCCGCTCTGTACAAAACAACGCCATCACGAAGCAGACAAAAAAACACAGTCATACATAATCAACTCTGAATTGCGTCCAAGGCACAAGAACCTCAATACCAATACAGTTTCACACTAAAGCAAAGGAAAATACAGCGAACATGTCCATGTTTCGCGACGATGCACCGCATGGACGTCCAGAACACCAACATGGCCCTATACAAAAGTCACG
>NC_051407.1:41355529-41356065 GCF_015228065.2 Penaeus monodon
ATCAGAGCGCCAGTGCCTTAAATACCACGAGGCCGTCCTGTCGCTGGCATTACCCCCGACGCTCAGTGCCAATTTATAGACCCACTTTGGCATCCTGTCAAAATTTACACGCTGCAATAGACGTAGGTGCGACGGGAGGGAGCGTTTGGTTGTTTCCTTGTTTCCCTAAGCCGTTCGGGGTCTTCTCCTTGCGAGTGTTCGGCGCTGGGGTCGGTGAGAATGGGCTGCCTCTCACACGCTCACGGATACATCCTATGAAACAAAATGTGCAACTTTTATAGGAAAAAATAGTGTGCGTGTATTATATATACCATATAAAGAATAGCATGCAGCCTCCCATGTCGGTAGGACAAGCTGGTTCAGGGCTACTGCAAGGAAGCGTTTCAGTTCCGCCCCGGCCCTTCGCGAGCATCTGTGCCCGCCTCAAGACCTGTGTACATGCAGGGTGACTTTATGATAGCAATTATGCACACACGCATTTTATCATTACTTTGAGCCATAATTCACCTCAGTCGTCAAGGTCAGCCAGGCCATCG
>NC_051407.1:41356094-41356883 GCF_015228065.2 Penaeus monodon
GAAGTATTATCTCCGAAGATGGGCACCTCGACGCCGCTCCGGTACGGGATACGCGAGAGATAAAGCCAGCTCCGCCCAGACACTCGCTCGGGACTTTTATTCTTACAAACCTGTTTTGTGCGAATTGCTGACGCGAGTATCCTGCATGCCCACAAAATGCACTGCATCTTTGCGTGTCATAGTGCAGTTCGCATCTGATTTCTCAAGACAGGCATTTAAATACACAACACGAGGTCTGCCCATATCAACATAATGGAAGCAGGCGCTGCGAGGTTTAATCTCCGCCACAGGATCCATCAGACGCAATAACGGAAAGCCCAAGTGGCGTCCATCCTCACGCACGTCCCACCCTCACCTGTCGTGGCGACGTCGCCCATATCATGCCACCTCATCCGTCATGCCGTCCCGTCTGACAGTCCCTGCTTACCTGTCAAACCACTCCCAACTGTCAAGCTACTACACATGCCACTCCGCCGAACTACCACGCTAAAGCATCTCCGAAGCCTCTCTTGTCACCGCCAAAGAAACTCGCCGTTCGTATCATCGGCTTGTCTGGCACTCGCATTCGCACGCATAGGTCTATCTCCACAGGCATATTTCTCCATAAAGTCTTCGTAGGAATAGATGCGACAAAATCGCAACTACTGGTATTCTTATCCTTATTAGTAGTAAAAAGTGTCGGTTGTGCTGGTGGCAACAACAACAGTATTGTATAGCATACAATACAATACAATAACATATCATTAACGCATAACAGTAGTAATGCGCAGTATTGCGCAAAGTCCTCTC
>NC_051407.1:41357219-41357604 GCF_015228065.2 Penaeus monodon
GCACCAACACCCAACATATACGGGAACGTACAAATAGCGTATAACACAAGCTTAATGATGAACATGAAATCTTTTCCTGTACCATTAGCAAAATAAATGTTCTCTCGTGTGTACTAACCTGACCATACAATCGCCGCCAACTAGCAACAACTAAAACAAACAAAAACTTCATAACCTTTCTATCAACACCAACCAAATAGAAAATAATAATCAGATAAAAAAAAAATCACCGAGCTAATTCAAACGACGGGTATAGTAACCAGCACAAAGATAACTGTATTTTTACCCACATTAGCAAAGTGTGCAGTAGACACATGCGATGAGCGGGTTTTGACACCGTGGGCCAAAGGGTGGAGAGGAGTGTAAGTGGGAGAGTAAAGGGCTC
>NC_051407.1:41357735-41357832 GCF_015228065.2 Penaeus monodon
GAGTAGGGGCGCCAGGACAGAAACAGATGGCGGTTCCATAACAAGTGGGTGTTCCCTGAACACGCAGGTTCGCTCCTACTCTTATCACGCTGTTCCT
>NC_051407.1:41358198-41358316 GCF_015228065.2 Penaeus monodon
TGTTGCTTTTCTCCCTCATTTCTCTCTCTCCTCCGCGTCTTCTCTGATTCTGTAACTATTCTTGTATTGTTATATTATATCAACTTCTACCTACTTTTGGACTCTTATTTCGGTCTTA
>NC_051407.1:41359095-41359816 GCF_015228065.2 Penaeus monodon
GGAGTCGTGGAAACGGACTCGGGTTTCCCTGTCTTGAAAGCTTGAACCTCGTGGCCCAAACAGGGAGAAACCACTTGTTTGTGAAGCCTCATTGGAACCCTATTTTCACTGTATTTCATTACCGAGACATTCACAGGCTGGGTTTCGATATACATTCCCCCTTTTTTTTAAATAGTGATTCTTTCTTATTTTCGTATACTAACATAGCTGATAATACCTCGATAATAATGATAAGAAGATAAAACGCTAAAACAAAGTAAAACAAATGATAAGAATAATGAAAAAGTATATTATTGCAAAGGAAGTACATTAGGGAAATGTATTAGTACAAGAGAAATATATTATCAAAACTAAAATATACAAGCGAAATACATAAATACAAGTGAAATATATTAGCACACGTGAAATATGTAAGTACAAGTGAAAGACACAAGTGAAATATATAAGAAGAAATGAAATATATAAGTAGAAGTGAAATATATAAGTAGATATGAAATATATAAGTAGATGTGAAATATAAAAGTAGAAGTGAAATGTAAAAGTATTAGTGAAATATATAAGTACAAGTGAAAGTCCTGTATCGGCGAAGGGGCAAATCGCGACCTCTATCCTTAGGCCGCGTGTAAAGCCCCGCCGACCTGACATGCTACACACTAAGAAAGGCGACCTGACCCTGCCTGCCTCCCCTGCCACACAATCCACCCGACCAACCCTTTAACGA
>NC_051407.1:41360024-41360790 GCF_015228065.2 Penaeus monodon
GACGGAGAGAGAGGAATTAGTGCTTTATAACTAAATCGTCCACGGCGAATGGTAATCACTCTGTGGGTAAATCTATGTAAGAACATTCCACATCAGTTAGCATCCCCCCCCCCACACACACACACTTGCCACTTGCCTTTCCATTAATCATCACAAAGAGGGAAAAAGAACAGCATGACTACCAGCTACATCGCTTCTATCATCTTCCTTCACTCAGGCATTCCATCGACTTCCTTCACCCTACCAGCTACACCCCTTCTATCACTTTCTTTCACTCCGGTATTCCATCAGCTCCCTTTGCCCTACCACTTACAACGCTTCTATCACCTTCTCTCACTTAGTCATTCCATCCCCTTCCTTCACACTACCATCAACACCATTCCCACTCCCTACCTTCCTTCATACTACCATCAACACCATTCCCCCCCCCCTTTCCTTCACACTCCCAACAACACCATTTCTACCCCCTACCTTTCTTCACTCCTGCATCCCATCAGCTTCCTTCACAATACTAACTACACTCCTTCCCTTCCCTGCGGCATTCCACCACTCCCTTTCCCCGTGGCAATGCTCGCCCTACCCCCACGTCTTGATTCTGTTTCGCCGTACGTTTCCCCATATCGAGAGAGGAAAATTGATTCACTTTCCCTGTACTCGAACGTCGCGGGCTGACAGACCAGGTCGAGGTGGGGCTTTGTGAGACACTCTTTCATTAGCTATTGAATTAGAGGGACAATGGGGTGGCCAGCCCAGGCAGACTCCGGGG
>NC_051407.1:41360858-41361114 GCF_015228065.2 Penaeus monodon
TTTCTCTCTCTCTTCTCTTCCAGCCACGCTCCGTGTCTCAGTTCCGTCGCTCTTGTGTCTGTCTGTATTTCTCTTTCTCTCTGGCTCTCTAATTCTGCGTTTTTGCCTCTATCTCTCCGCTTTTATCGCTTTCCCTCCTTTTCTGCGTCTTTGCCTCTGTCTTTTTCGAGACTTAGCTCTGTGCCCTTCTCCCTCTCTTTCCAATTTCTCTCTCTCGACACAAAATTGTTTCTCTCCCTCTCCCTCTCCCCCCCCC
>NC_051407.1:41361175-41361569 GCF_015228065.2 Penaeus monodon
AGTTACTCACTCACTCAACAATTCACGCACTTGCTCAGTCACCTCCCTTCACTCTCTATCTCTTTCTCTCCCTCCCCTCATCTCTATCTCTTTCTCTCCCTCCCCTTTTCCTTCTCCTTCTCCTCCCTTTCCATTTCCTTTTCCTTCTCCTTCTTCCCCTCTCTTCTCCTGAGTCTCGTTTACTTTCTGTATTAACATCCTTTATCACCAGTTTCACTAACTATTTCCTGCCATGTTTATTTCTTTTTGTATCTCGGCATATCTCTCCCATTCGCCATTTATTCACATCCCCCGTCCATTCGTTTATCTTCTCGACCTATCTCTCTTTCGTTCTCCCTTCCCCTTTCTTTCGCCATTCTGCATTTTTCCCCTCTCTTTGGTTCTCCTTCCCTCC
>NC_051407.1:41361689-41361815 GCF_015228065.2 Penaeus monodon
GTCTAACCGTTTTATGTATTCGAGTATTGTCTCCAATCTCTATCACTTTTAATTTTCTCACTCTCGTTTTTATTCACTGATATTTCTTTATTCCTTTCTCATTCCATTTTTACTTGGGGCCATCCA
>NC_051407.1:41361907-41362254 GCF_015228065.2 Penaeus monodon
CTTGCGTGTCTTGTTTTTTTATTTGTGTGTCCGCATGCATTTTCTGTGCGTTTCTGTTTCTGTTTACATGTGTAAGTGTCTATGTATACACGACCGTCCGCGCATGTAACTGGTGTGTCTTGCAAAGCTACATCATACACCATTCTGAGCGTGAAAGCGGGTAATCACCCCTGTTCAGCCACGCTGTTATAAATTTTATACCTGACTGCAAATGACATATCATTACTTCCTCCATCGGCTTTGGTACACAGGTGTTCCTCCATCAGGAAGCTCTTCGTTCTCGCAACCACCTGTAGGCGAACGAGCGGAGGAAACTCTACCCGACGGGGGAATCCACGCCCGCGAGG
>NC_051407.1:41362702-41362834 GCF_015228065.2 Penaeus monodon
ATAAACGCAATGGAGCATGACTAAACGATAAAGGCGCAAAAACTGTTAGTTAGAACGGTAATTTGGTCCTTCTTAACCATCCTGATTAATTACTGACGGAGGAGAACGACGGATCTGAGATCAGTGTAGCAC
>NC_051407.1:41363061-41365448 GCF_015228065.2 Penaeus monodon
GATGACAAAGGCTTCATATGAAAGGAAAAGAAAAGGAAAGGGGGGGAGGGGGGGGATAAGGCTCGGGCATGAAGCCTCCTGGCAAAATGAGTAAGATTCTCATTTCTGTCGATAATTATGTTTACGCTTCATGTCCGAGGGACGTTTTATCCGAATAACGAACGTAAAGTTTTCCTTGGGCATCGTTACGAGGGGACCTGCCTGTCCCTGCTTCATGTTCCGTTAACAGTGATGAATAATGAACTTACTTCATTCACGCTTTTAGGCTTTCAAGTTCCGAGACAAGAATTTGATCGCCAATTTCTCTTTTTTCGTCCTGCTGTTCATCTGTCACTATATCCCACTCCCTCGCGCCCCATAAACCTAGTCACCATACGCTATGTCCATCTCCTATTCTCGTTTACCCACGCACCATACACCTAATCACCACGACCTATCCTGTTCCCTCTCATTCCCGTTCTGCTTTACCCACTATCCTCTAATAAACCATAAGCTAGTCACAATAACCTATCCTCTCATTCATCCCCGCTCCACCATACCCACCATCCCCATAATCCTTGTCACCTTAACCATATCTTTTCCCCTCTCATCCCCGCTCCACCATACCCACTCTCCTCTCACGCACCACATCCCTAGTCACTATGAACAGTCCTCTCCCCTCCCATCCGCGTCACCATACAGCCGTCCCCTCGACCGCCGCAAACACGTCCCCTCCCGCGCACCCAGCCGTGACCCCTCGCGGCCCGGGGGCACTTCCCCTCGCACAAGGCCGTTATCTGCACATCGTGGTAGGGCAGGAGTTCGGCTGGGCAGGACCGCAGATAACACTGATAACATACAGTTTGCAATTCACTGCAGCGGATATTCTTTAGGGGTCGCTGTGGCGCTGATCGAATTTTGAACAAAAAAAATCTTCGCAAGAACAGGATCTTGATGTACCGTTCAGCTACTGCCCGTTTGTTTATTTACGTTTTCAAAATCAAACTGGCCACTCTGTGAATCCTCTGTTAATATCCCTTTAAGTGACGATGGCTAAACTGCACACGGGTCGACTGTAATGAAAGTAGTTCAATGCGTATTTCATCTTTCCGAGCGAGATAAACCGAACGCAAAGCCTTTTTACGGCATTTATCGCGAGCGTCATCACCCTACACCGTCGCGGGAAATAATGGCAAATGAGCAAATTTCCATTGATTGCGGTCTTTCCTCTCTAATCAAGTACATCTCGGGGAAAGAGCAAGGCAGAGTTACGTAAGAACCGCAACGATCTGAATGAAGCTTTAACATTTATATGTTTAATAAAAGAAAAAAAAAAATCATACAATCATATCCGAGAGAAAAAAAAATTAAGCAGATCATGAACGCAGTAGCAGGAACTTCCCGTATTTCCCCGCAAGCATGCAAGACGCGCCGCATATGTCGCCATTACAATGCCGTAACTCAACAGGTGTCCCGCGCATGCATCACCCACCAACAGGTGAGGCCGATAAAAGTCCTCACTGAACGCCCTCAGCGCCTGCCACCGGCGCGCTCCGTTTGATGGTGAAAATCATTCCACTGCCATTTTCCATCGACGCATTTCCCTCCTCGCTTTTTTTTTTTCCTTTCTTTTTTCCGAGGCGGCCGTGACGTGTTAGCCTAAATATAGAGAGCAACGAAGAGATTCCCCCGATAAGAAACTCGCGAGCCCCGCACTTCAAACACTCGATTTTGGAAGCTGATAAGAAATACGGCAAAATCAAACTGAATTTGAATATTTGTATTGAAGCGACGAAGGGTTGGCCGGACGGGCTGAAGGTGCGCAGGCCGGACCACGTGAGCTGCGTCGGCGGGGGGGGGGGACGCGGCGCGGAGGAGGGTCGCACGCCACGCGCCGCGAGGGAGGGTACACGGGGGTGAGTGAGGGAGATGTGTACGTGTGGTGAGGGAGGAAAGGAGGGAGATAAATAAGCGGAGTGGAGGAGGAAACCCAGCACAAGACGTGAGTATGGATGCTGGTGAGTGCACCCATAACTGAGTAAGGTGAGTTTTCGCCGGCTATGAATAAGTCAGCGAATTGGTGAGTATACCCAAACGTGCCGAACTCAGAGGGCACATGCTAGGAATTACAGAAACGAGGACAGATGAGTCAGGTTTTGGGTAGATGAGTAAGCATATGGGTACACGGAGTGACTGCGCTAAAGAGGTGAGGGAAAATGTTGTAAACTCAATTGCAAATATTTTTCTACCTCTCCACCTGCAACTTGCAGCAGCAGCCAATTGTCATAACCACAGATAATTAATCATCTCATTACTATCAAATTAAAGAATTCACATCTAAAAAAAATCATTGTATTAATTTTTTTTTACTTCGAGCGTTTTATCTAATTATTTTTCATTCCCGCTTG
>NC_051407.1:41366100-41367093 GCF_015228065.2 Penaeus monodon
TTCTGGGATAGCGTGCCCCCCCCCCCCGGGCTAAAACACGGCCAGGCGTCGCGCAGCTTCCTCATTTTTTTCACGATTTTTGCAGAACTCTGAATAATTTCACAGACTCCGCCAGCCAGCGCAGGTTTAGAGAAAGCAGAGTATGTTCAGCTGCACCACACACGTACTCCTGATACCATGATAAAAACTATCATAAAAAATGCCATCATAAATGAAACGCTTCACACAATACCTATTTTATGATCGAACATATCATGGCAGCCTTTATTACCATCTCGCGGGGAAGCACAGCACTGTGATCAGTCGCCTCCAAGGGGGGCATTACCTCTCCCCACGAGCGACGTCCACGCAGCAAACATGCAAGCAAGAACAAACAAACACGCTGCCCCCACGCACCCCCCCCCCCAAGCAGCCGCCCCCACACGCGCGAGCCAAGACCGATTCCATAATTCTTGAAGAGCCTCAGCTGGCACCCGCAGACACATGGCATCACGGCTTGGACAAGCCCTAAGTGCATAATACATCACGAGAGCGTGGTCGTACTTCCGGGGTGCTCGACGGCAGCAAAAACAGCAATGGCGGCGGCGAACAGGACGACCGCAACAACCAGAACGACCTGCCACCCAAGTCTGCCCCCATGCCCCCTCGTCTCCCCCACCTCCCACCCCACACCCCGCCACCACAGGCCTCCCTTGGATTAAAAAGTTGGGCGGCGCGAGTGGCCGAAGAAGCCCTCCTCGATGACTGTACTTTGGGACGGTTTTCGCGCCTTAACTACCCGTTTTATCGACGCTAACCGTTTTTAACTGGCGCCCTTTACGACCTCCCGTGGCCGTTCAAGCGCACATCCTAACAATGCCGCTTCAGGACATTTTCACTTTGGCCAAAATTCGCGTATGTTTTTGTTTGCAAATGGCCATACACATGGGCTACGTGCATATATTTTTTAATCGGTTACTTGTCATATAGATAAATAAATAAACAGCGAAAGAA
>NC_051407.1:41367203-41367363 GCF_015228065.2 Penaeus monodon
AAAGAGTAAACGGATAAAGAACTCAAGTTCACTCCCCTTCCGAATTTCAGCTTATCCCAAACCGAAAAAAAACGAAGGAGAACAAGATAATAAAAAATCCTACGATACAAAAAGGAAAAGTAAGCAAAAACGAAAAAGACACAAAAACACACATACAAGT
>NC_051407.1:41367441-41367752 GCF_015228065.2 Penaeus monodon
AACGAAAAACGTACATTTATCATTGTGCAACCAAACCTCTCCCCCCTCCTCTCCCCCTCTTCCCCTCCCCCACCCCCTTCAGCCTCGACCGGAAGACGCGGGTCATTATATCAGGCTGGTGTAATGATCACATTATCCGGTGCCGCCGTGATGTATGATCCGTCAAAATGGAAAATTCTCACTACGCTTTTCGAGTCCGTTTGACTTGCTTGATCTCCCTCCATCGCGTCTCAGAGCTGCCATAGAGGCGTAATGATGGTGCTAACTGATGGTAATGATTGCCCTTTGTTGCACGTGTATGTTGCAAGTTA
>NC_051407.1:41367785-41367947 GCF_015228065.2 Penaeus monodon
CTGTTGGCTGTCCAAGTGTGGAAGTAATGATAGTGATCACATGATTATTAATGTCATTTGTTGATTGTTCAAGTATCAAGAGTGATGGTGATAAATGGTGATCATGGTTGTCTTTTGCTGCATGTTTAAGTATTAAAGTAATGATGATGATAATCGATGGTA
>NC_051407.1:41368328-41368715 GCF_015228065.2 Penaeus monodon
GTATTCCTCAGCTCATGGAAAATAGGAAGAAAAGAGGCAGAAGAAAATGAATGACCGTAGGATATGTCAACATATCGTAATCTTGGGAGTAAAAATAAGATAAATATACAAATAAAAGGAAAGAAGGATACAAGATAAAATAACACAGAGAAAGTGGAAAAGGGAAAAGAAAACCCAAAGAAAAAATGACAACCAGATGGATGAATAAATAATAAAAAAAAGAAAAAATGGATATTTCAATATTTCGTAATCCCAAGCCTAAAAATCAATTTAAAAAAATGATTAAATACATAAAATAAAATAGAAGATGGACAATATAAAATTAAAATCAGAGGAAATGTAAGGAGATAAACAAAACAAAAAAACTGGATATTACAGCCTTTCGAG
>NC_051407.1:41368778-41368895 GCF_015228065.2 Penaeus monodon
TTGATTTCCGAGCTCACCGTCAACTACTGTGTTACCGACAGGACAGCAATCTTACCTGCAATAAAAAAAATATACTTTATTATTATGTGATACAATCTCCAGGGCGGGGAAAAAAAA
>NC_051407.1:41369050-41369429 GCF_015228065.2 Penaeus monodon
ATATTTGCATATATATTTTTTTTTACTTCACTTTTTTTTAATATGTAAAAATATCGCTTCCATCTTCTCAAATGCCTCGACTTAGTCATCTTTATTCTAAAAATTATGATCACCACATCATGAATACCACAAAAAACTATCCCCCTCACCATCCGTCACTATCCTCCTCACCATCCGTCACTATCCCCCCCTCACCATCCGTCACTATCCTCACCCCCCCTCATCCGTCACTATCCCCCCCTCACCATCCGTCACTATCCTCCTCACCATCCGTCACTATCCTCACCATCCGTCACTATCCTCCTCACCATCCGTCACTATCCTCCTCACCATCCGTCACTATCCCCCCTCACCATCCGTCACTATCCTCACCCCCCCT
>NC_051407.1:41369487-41370420 GCF_015228065.2 Penaeus monodon
GGTACTGCTCCTCACACCATCCTTCACTTCCTTTCTCACTGTTACAATCTCCCAAATGAACGTACTATCCTCACCGGTACTATCCCGAATTCCTATCCCTATCTTTTTCCTTACATCGTCCTTATTCCACCATCTCAATCACAACTAATCATAAAAATAAGCGTAGACTATAACACATGTACACTAGCTGATCCCACACAATAATTTCTCTTCCCATGCAAGATACCACATGCTGCGTACACTTGGTCCACGTCACGAATTTAAAATGCAAGGGAATAACTCATATACGATGTCCGGTGATCCCACACACACCATAATGATCAATATCTCAAACACATAATCACTCACAATATTTATCGAACAATATGTGACCCCATGTTTAAAAACTTGAGAATTTCCTACTCCATTGTTACCTATATTATACTTCGGTTGGGCTTTTTTTCTCTCCTTTTACTTTCTATTATCACTGTGAAGAAATTGAGGGATGTTAACTTCAACAAACCACAGAATACGCAAATCACAGACTGCTTGACACGACACGGGAAAAAAAAAGAATGTCATAATCGCATGTCATACCCAATGTCATTATCATCATTATCCTTACCATAGTGGTAACGCAACCTGGTAAAGTAAGGCTCACGACTGAAAGCTACCATTGGAGTAATAATAATAGTAATTGTAAAATGTACCGTTGATACAAACGATATCACCGGTGCTGCTACGCCTGCTATTCTCGCCGTGCTCACAACTGCAGTGCAATGCGAGAGCTTGTTGCAAGAGCCCGCGCCTCCTAGTGACATCCAGGCAAGCAAGCAGACGCGGGCGACGGTGGCTAGCAACATCGGCACTCATTTATAGGTCAGCTTGAGAGACTACACTCGGGCCCACAGTGCATTACGCAACACTCGCCTAACTCCATGGCTTGAGATTCCG
>NC_051407.1:41370499-41371395 GCF_015228065.2 Penaeus monodon
TGTCCAGAGGGATGCCATTGTCCCTTGGGGTAGACAAGTGGGTGGGTTGCCCCGGGGGGTCAGCATGCAACATTGCAACCTCCCCTGAATGGACATCCGGTCACACCTCCACACGGCCGCCAGGTTGGACGCCAGCCAGCCCTGCCTGGTGGGGGTGCGGGGGCAGGTGCCGTGCCCTTGGGGGGTGATCGTCCCTCCCAGACGGTCCCCACCCCCCGCATTCAGGCCGAGACGCCCGCTCCCTTCCCTAGCCTTCCCTTGCCCGCTACGTGCCGCCTATCGTAGTTTGACCCCAGCGGCGGTCCACCTCGCCGGGTCGGGAATTTATTGTGCTGACGCTCCGGGAATAACTTACTGAGCGCAAGGGCGGCGAACAAACCTAATTCAGCTATATGAAATTTCCTCAAATTTATATATGTATTCATATTTTAAATTCCCACTAATGTTGACTGAACAGTTTCAGTCAAACTCACTTTGTGAGAAAGTTGTTACTATCATTATTTCGTATGCAATAAACATAAATTTTCTGTGTTCGTGCACGTGTGCAAGAGAGCGTGCACAAGTGAGCAAATGAGTAGGTGACTAGCTGACAAAGCGAGGCGAGGAGGGAGGGGGGGGGGGAATCAATAAGCAAGGATGACCTCAGTTGACCTGTTACAGGGAGTGTGGCAGGAAGGGTGAGGCACGAGTCATGTCCTGCCATACCCTGACGCGCCCTGTCTACCCGCTCGCTCCTCCTGCTGATGCCATGGCGGCTCCTCCTTGCCTCGGCCAGCCCTTGCCTCTCGCCGGCGCTCCCAAGCAAGGCCTCGAGCTCCCTCCCCCCCGCGCTCGCCTCGGCGGCCCGAAGCAGGAGGCGGCGGCGAGGAGGATCTCTCCACGCCTCCAGGGCTGGG
>NC_051407.1:41371568-41371683 GCF_015228065.2 Penaeus monodon
CATCACCATCACTTGTTCTCTGTTTCCTGTCGAATCCCCTTTCCTTTTCCACCTTCTTAGTCACATCACTTTCTTATCCACCTCTTCATCTCTCTCCCCCTCTTCGCCCCATTCG
>NC_051407.1:41371718-41371810 GCF_015228065.2 Penaeus monodon
GGGAGAACAGAAGATCGCGTAGCATATGTAATTTGTTATCGTACGTGATGTTCGATGGAGCTCAAAGGACAGCGATTGCTTTCATCGATAGC
>NC_051407.1:41371961-41372599 GCF_015228065.2 Penaeus monodon
AAAGGTATGTTACATGAATGGGAGAAAATGTAAAACTTTTATTACATGGATGGAAAAAAAATTCTAAATCTTTTATTTTCTTCCTTTGCCTATATAAATATGGAAGGCCGATAACGAGTGTATGGGATGGAAAAAAAAACCTTTCCCTTTTCTTAATTGGTGAAAAGAGTTTGCACGACAAAATGTCAATGGCTTCAATAAATGAGGAAGAGACAAGTGGTAAAAATGAAAGGAAGGAGAGAGGGAAACGACAGATGGGGAGAAGGAAGTAAACAAGGAAAAAAAAATGTGATCTGAAAAGGCGGAAAAAAAATCTTGGAGAAAAAGAGAACAGCCGAAAAATCGTAGAAATTTATAGAAAGTTAAGGAGAAGAGATGGCGAGGATGTAGAAGGAGCAAACGATAACGGAGGAGATGAAAGAATATGCAATAATGGCCAACTGAAGTGAGAAAATGCAATAAAAGAGAAAATGAATCTAAAGAAACTGAAACAATATGAATCAAAAGACGAACTGAAACAATACAGTGAAAAAAGGAAGTAAAAAATATGTAATAAAACAGGAATAAAAAAAAATATGCAATAAAAGACTACGTGAAAAAAAAAACATACGAAGATAAAATAATACAGGAAGTGAAGC
>NC_051407.1:41372697-41372831 GCF_015228065.2 Penaeus monodon
CGCGAAAAGAAAACAGAGAATGAACGTAGCAGATGGGAGGGAAGAGGAGGAGATAAAGGGGGAGAGACGCGGCAGATGGAGACACGAAGACGAACGTGACAGACGGCGGCCATGACGGTCGAGGAACTCTTCGG
>NC_051407.1:41373191-41373277 GCF_015228065.2 Penaeus monodon
GAATTCCGCGAGCTACTTCATCACAAAATTAGGCACAATTGCGTGTAATAAGATAATACTCAATGATAAAACACGCAGCATATGAG
>NC_051407.1:41373940-41374251 GCF_015228065.2 Penaeus monodon
ACCAATACTCAGACAAAAAAAAAATAAACGTTGCGTGCATTCCAGAAAAGTCTACTGTGAATTTGACGGATTTCGGCGCAGCAAGGTCAACGCGCCGCTCGCCAACCGCACATGTTCAGCCCAAACGAAAAAAAGTTCTAAGAAACTTTTTCTTGATCGAGACAGGCCCAGAGAGTGTAATTTTCTAAACCCTCGAGTACCTCTCGAACGCCTCGCCGTCTGTCAGCTGCGAATTCCCTTATTTCTCGAAAAAGCGTATACGTATTCTTTTAATAAAAGAGAAAGAGAGAGAAAAAAAATAGATAATGCCG
>NC_051407.1:41374287-41374670 GCF_015228065.2 Penaeus monodon
CTAAAGCTAGAATGAATAGTCCAACTCCTTTTTTTTTCTTCCTTTTATAAACGTGACAGCGCCACACCCCCGCGGCGGCCAGTTGCTGAATTAATGGAATAACTGGCGGGAACCATCTGGTGTACACTCAGCCCTCTCTACCTGACGTGATGATGATCGTAATGCCATGAATTGTGCCGGCCACCACCATTATTCGTCCTAATGCAACTATAACTGCAACTGCAACTACCAAGATACTGTACCGGAACCTGGCGATGATAACGACGGCGACCGAACTCCGCCATCTAGGGCCGTTAACATAGGCACGACCACCACTTGCCCGACCACAGCGGCCAAGAACACGGAGACGCATCGCTGTATGATATGGACTACAAATCCGTACT
>NC_051407.1:41375075-41375716 GCF_015228065.2 Penaeus monodon
ACCTCAGTTCAAAATGAAACCAAGAACTGCAACATGATCAGAAGTGCGGTTAATAACTGCTCTTAAAAAATCATTTGGAGCATTTCAGAGCCATCAAATATATCACCCCGTGTAGTAACAAGACTCTTCATCATCATGCGGTGAACACTGTTCGTTGGCATGTCGGACAGGAACAAGTGCGCGGGGGAAAACGGCGAAGGCGAAGGCAAGAACAAGAAGAACGCAATGACCCGTCCTTAACGAAGAAAAAAGAACGAGAACACGACCTCCCCCCACCCCCTCTTGAAAACTAACATAAGCCCACAAACAAAAAATAACAATCAAAACGCTCACGGAAATACGAACGAAAACAAAAACTCTCACATACAAGAACAAAGAACAAGCAGGATACGCCTAAGAAATCCTTAACGAACACTAGAACAAGAACACGAAGAACACTATAAATATCAGTGACGAAGATATTCATTCAACAGGACCCCTAACGACCCAATGACCTGCTGTTCATATCCAGCCACTTCGCGCTCTCAACGCCTCACTCTTTTCCCATACAAAGGAGAATTTACAACGAAGATCGGCGTTCCAATAATGTATTTGATATCGGGACTTGGTGTATGCAACTGAATGTCCAGTTATAATCGACT
>NC_051407.1:41376696-41376777 GCF_015228065.2 Penaeus monodon
GGTATAAAAGTGGCAAGTGAAGAGAGAAGGCTATTGTTGAATATATTAACAGAATGTTGATAAATTACCTAATGATAGGTG
>NC_051407.1:41376881-41377428 GCF_015228065.2 Penaeus monodon
CTAGGTCCTCTGTATGTACGTGTATACATTAGGTATGTCATAAGCCTTCGCTAATCTCCCCTCTCCCACTGCCGCAACTTCCTGGCGGGTCTCAATATTCGAACACGCACTTCGCTCCGGCGTTTGCACTTACACACAACAGACTCACAGCGAGAACATTCTCAAGCACTATTAAAACATGTGTAATTGCCATCTTCTGCATCATTAACCAATACTGAATTACGGGTAGTAAAGCAGTTGATGGATGTGCCCCCGAAACTCTCCGCCGAAGTTAACAGCTGAGGTATGAAACGCCGAATCTTTTTCAGGCTCATGCTGTTCGTTCAAAGCGAGGCTCTCGCACGACACGGTCGTTCTGAAGCCTCCGGCCTCCCTCCCGCTCGTAGTTTATGGTAGTCGGGCTTTGCGAGTATTTATGTGCATCGGCGGCCCTGGTGGTGCATGTTCGCTGTGCCTGCCATACGCCTCCCACGTGTGTGTACCCTGTCTGCCTGCCTCCCACAGGGTAACACTCCCAGGGCCATGGCCGCAAGGGAAACTAATCACC
>NC_051407.1:41377470-41378076 GCF_015228065.2 Penaeus monodon
CTTATGTAGTTAAAGGGTGAAGGGCAGACCTGCCGCCCGCGCGGAATTAGGAAGCGAATAAAATGATATAGAGAAGAGAATTGGAAATAGACATTTCGCAACGACGGAAAAACGGAGTTGGGACTTGGATGCTCTTTTCCCGCCGAAGAGGTAGAAGATGAAGAACAGGACGACTGAGAAGAGGAAGGAGAAGAGGAGAAATGACCCCCAGCAAGAAGGAGAGAGAGAGAGAAGGAGAGTGTGCCAGGGAGGTGAAGGCAGCGCGGGTCAGTAGGTCGTGGAGCAGAGACGTCCAGGCAGATTGAAAGCGAGTGCGCGGGGATCGATGAGGACACACGAGGGGCCATGAGGCGCGAGGAGGAAGGCGAAGAAAGGGCACATGGCAGCGGAGGCGCGGCAGGTGGGGTGACGGCCAGCCAAGGTCCCCAGGCTGGTAGAGGGATGCAACATGTAGTTATCTCCCCGACTCACCTGCACGCACGCCACCCAGCTTGCAACTAACTGTACCCCAGCCTGCAACTAACTGTACCCTACGTACTACAACAGTATGATCCATGCCGTCTGTGCTTACCTTATACAGATATGATGAAGCACGCACACACTTAC
>NC_051407.1:41378200-41378554 GCF_015228065.2 Penaeus monodon
AGTATAAACATCCGAAAGGACTCGCACACAATACGAATAATGATAATCAACAAAGACAAAAAATGTAGGCCTACTTAACATCAACTCTATATCATAAAAGTCAGTTTCACATCCACAAAATGTGATCCTGCAAAATGGGTTATACTAAACCTCATCTTAAGCGTCATGAGCTTTGTGTAACGCTGATAAGAAATCACAAGATAATACTGATAGAAGCCCATTTTGATGAGTGAACTGATAACAGTATCATCGAGTACATGTCGTAATTTTCCTGGCCCTCTAGACCAGCATGTAAACAAACACACATGAAGTACAAGGTCAGAAAGTTACACGAATATATATCTTTTTCACAAG
>NC_051407.1:41378988-41379277 GCF_015228065.2 Penaeus monodon
AGCATTCCACCACAGCCTCATAACAGGGGAAATGTAGACTCTAACCCTTCTATACACACTCCCAGAGAATGGACTCAAAATAGGTAACCCTAGCGATAGCAGTTATCTTATCAGCGTCAGGTATTTTGAATGACCACAACCCGGACTGGGTAGACAGCGGAGAGATTTTCGTGTTTGGCTAAATGACACGTAAGCATACTCCATCCCCTCCCACCTTTTGTATCCAGCCACGAAAACCTCCATACGTATTAGGAAGGTAAGGAACAAGCCCTCTACCCAATGCCCCTAC
>NC_051407.1:41379335-41379949 GCF_015228065.2 Penaeus monodon
GTCGTAGTTGTACCACGTACACCCCCTCCAGACAGGTCGTCATGTGTGCTTTCCTCCCCACAACCTCACGTCCATCAAGAACAATGTACCTGTGGTTTGGATCGACAGCGGCGGTCATGCGAAGACAAACACCGAGCGACAAGATGTGTTAAACAGAGAACAAACACGGCATCAAAACGAACGCAAGGCTCGCATATTATTATCACACTAAATAAACACGGTAACATGAACCTGAGTGATTAGCAAGCAAGCTGAACGTGTGAAAGCTCCGGGGTAGAGAAGCTCGAATCTTCTTTGCGATAAAGGTCAGTTACTCGCATGTTTGCATTGGGATGATCGACTCGCAGGGTCCCCGCACGCAATGTCATTCCCTCGCTAGTATCTTGGGGGAAGGTAAGATAAGGCAGGGCCAAGGTCTAGGCTGATAACGCATATCTGTCGTAAGAAAGACGCAGTAAGGAATTGCGTAGCTTAAAAGCATATCGGAGTGCCGGGGCTGACTCTCGTGGCATTTTCTGTCTGAGTCACGCTGCATTTGCATACATTCGTTCACTCTCTCCCTTCTCTCCTTCTGCCTTTCTACATATATTTAACCATTCTCCCCCCCCCCTCCC
>NC_051407.1:41380093-41380400 GCF_015228065.2 Penaeus monodon
ATTTTCTCCGACCTAGTAAAACACTCGAGACGGGAAAAATCTATTATCCCTGCTAATATTTATCATTTGCTATTGCTTAGTTAAAATAAAAAGCTCTTACATAGAAACTAGTTTGGAAAACTAATAACAACTGATGTAACATCACCACAACTCAATGGTAAAATTATACAAAGCATATTAGGACTGACGTGAAAATCTACTAAATCCGCTGTGATAAAACTGACTCTCAAGGTTATTTCTAATCACACCAGGCGCTGACGTTCAGAGAGTCCTCATCCCAAGATATGCAAAGCTTCTGGTTTGAGAA
>NC_051407.1:41380701-41382256 GCF_015228065.2 Penaeus monodon
CCCGTGTTATTCTAGTTCCCTCTATGTACTTCGATTCTGAAAGGAAGTCTTGTAAAAGCCGAACTCCAGACGCCCAATCTTTTAATTCATCTTCACTCGCGAATATATAGGTCAGCGCGCCGCCACGGCCACACAACGTATGCCTTCTCCTCGCTCTGCCATCTTGTCACGAGCCTCCGCCCTGAGGCGTCCCCGCGTCGCGACTCAAGATCAGGGCCAACGCAGGATGACTGGGGGATCTGATTGCAATTTCCAACACATAAAAAACACACACACGCACATGCATAAACAAGTCTACGAGCGCGTCTCACTATCTGCGTTGTATTCAAATCGCAAAAGGCCCTATCGACCAGCCCGACGAGGAGCCAAGCGAGAGGCATGCAACGCCGATCGAGGAGGGGACGGGAAAAGCGAAGAAATGCGAGCACATGAAACGCAACCCGACGCGACGCCGAGGGTGCGAGCGCCCGGCCGCCGCGAGGTGAGAAGAAGAGCTTCCCAGATCAGCTTCCATCCCGACGCTTCCCTGGGCGTCGGGAGGAACCCGCTGCTCTCCCTCGCTCGTGGTCCGGTGGCCTGCAGTCGAGATCACACGAATCCAGGCTGGCACTCGCAAGGCACGCTGTTAATTACACAATAACCTGCGTCGGCTCCGCTTTCGTTATCTGCCAGTCCAAAAGAAAGTCCGATAACCTCAGACATAAATAAAACGTGAATGCACTGAGGCACCGACGATTCATACACACGCTCCGCCAGAAACACGTGTTATCGCAGTCACATAATGTGTAGTTGGTAACCCCAAACGACCTAGAGCTTCCGAAGGCGATAAGGAAAATGGAAATGCCCAAAAATCCTCAGCTGAGCAACTTTCTCGACAAAAAATATCCGTGCATTAGGATGAGAAATTCGTCTTCATCATCGCTTCGCGTCGTCACACGAGTGTCCGAATCATTAACTGCGTATTTCACTTCGGTAAAGCTTTAAAAAACGACAAATTACTTTTGCCAGCTGCAGAATGGACGAATTTCCAGAGCCTTACATGCTGCATCCCACCTTAATAACCAACAAAAAAAAACACGAGCATCCCCGAAGGCAAACCCCACGATAATGAGTGAGTTAATCCAACACATAGAAGGAGTACTAATTAGCATACCCTAATGCCCTCGCTACGGCAGACTTACGCTTCCGTTTACTAATTAGCATATTATATCCTCATAGATGTAACTAGTGACTTACAGTGTTAATGTGACAAAGCGGTTCAAATTAGACCCCCGTAACAACCATGATTAGTAACGCAATCAAATATATCTCTCGGAGCCGTCGGCCGGCATTGCGATGCACGGAAGATTTCCGTTCGGCCGCCAAGTAGCATGCAGCATTACCAATTATAAATTACATAATTGGCATCCCGCCGAGGCAATTACGGTCGATATTACCCGTGATATTCTCGCGTGTTCCGCTGCGTCTGCGGCGCTGCTGCCGTGCGCCGGGCGCCCCCTCCCGCGCCTCGGCTAGATACCCCCGCCCACACAAAGTCCCTCCATGCCCTTGCCTG
>NC_051407.1:41382544-41382981 GCF_015228065.2 Penaeus monodon
AACTAGAGTATTTAGGATCAACAAGCACGGAGACATCTCACGACCTGAAAAAGGATTATTTCCCAGCAGCCTTTCAACCTCCCTTCTTTCCTCCTGCCGCAGTCTCGATTACCACCTCCAGCGCCTTCGTCAGCCCCTCCAAGAGCCACTCTTTCACGACCCGCAGGACCGCCCACACGTGTCCCACAGCAGCCCACCACTCCTGCAGAGTCGCCCCCACCTCCCACACCCCAGGCAACCGCAGCTGTAAATTTAACGCTTCCCACAATTATATCATTTGTTACCGGCCACCAGAAGGCTGTTAATTCAACTCATTATCTCGATAACTACATAAATGTGGCGGATGGTGTGTGTGGAGAGGCTGAAAATAATATGTATGATAAGATATAAATAATAACGTAATTAGCAATATTAATTTTGCTTTCATATATGTCATT
>NC_051407.1:41383085-41383305 GCF_015228065.2 Penaeus monodon
TATATGCATGTAAGTTGACGCTGAGTACTGACTTGCAGACTGCATCATATCGACAACTTAATTGTGTTACGTCTAGTTTTGCGAAGATTTTCCGAACTCGACTATTTCCATTAATTGGATTTAACCGAAACCTTTCCTAGAATCTTGTCATTTGATGTAAACGATTCTACTGACATTCATTTATGATAGAGGAAACAAAATAGATTCCCGGAGCAAAAAT
>NC_051407.1:41383441-41384224 GCF_015228065.2 Penaeus monodon
ATAAAGGATTTTTTTATATATAAGTTAATATGACATAACGCATGATCATTAATAAAAAGCATACATGAATTCAACTTCAAAAATGTTGCAAAGGAATAGAAAGACTGACTCAAGCTCCAATCTGCCATAATGAATTATTTTTTTTACCTGTTTTTTTTCTGTGATATGAATCAAACCCAGAGCAAGAGTAAAATTTGCCTGGAAGCTTCTTTGCGTAAGATATATACATATTTTTTTTTTTCCAACAAATAATAATTCTTTCTGAACTAATTTTTTTTTCTTCCTTCCCAAAAATACTCTTCGCCAACACCATGATTTGCTTTTGAAGACTAATTTCCTTGCATAAACTCCATGCATGAGGTAGCATGAGTGGAAACATAACATTGAGACAATTGTGTGCACTCGTGTATCTGCACATAGAGCACTCACGTGAGCCTGTATGAGTGTAGGTGACGTGTGTAAGCATGCAAGTCTGTATACCTCTATTCAAAAGTATTCAAAAGCTTATGGGAAGGGGTGTCGGGACAACAAGCATATTCAAAAGTATCCAAAATATTTGTGAATGGGAATGAATATACGTGTATTCATACGTAGGTATACCCAAAAGCTTATGGTCCCTAAATCCATTTTGGCGCCAGATATAAACCCGTCACATCACGCCTCGCCTTGAAGAGCCTAATTGCTTTCTTCCATCTGTCAAGGTCACTCCAGAAGATGTACAGTCGCCTTGCCAAGTTCACAGTTTTCCTAGAAATCTTATTGCTAATTTGATGCAACTGTCAA
>NC_051407.1:41384452-41384764 GCF_015228065.2 Penaeus monodon
TCATGCATACATCACATTAAAATGTATCACCCAGCTAAAGAAAGAGCGATGGGCCGATCACTCGCTTCTTGTTTATAGCTTCCGGTGCCTGATTTACGTGCGGGAAGCCTATATGATTATTCGCTTTTTCCCATCCACGCGGAGAGATCATCGAGGAGCGTTCCCATACTTAGCGTCGCGATGGGAAGCCGGGGATGGAGAGACGGACCCTAGTGCTCTGCGCGGCGCGTCACGAAACGCGCCGTTTTGCTCCTTTCTAGGGCACGAATGTGTGTAGTATGTAAACACGCGCGCCGGCAAACACATACACAC
>NC_051407.1:41384905-41385216 GCF_015228065.2 Penaeus monodon
ACTCTGTGACTATCTATTTCTAACATTATCAGTCAAGATGAAAAAAGTCCATAACGCCCCCCCCCCCCCACCCATTAAGTCCCCACCAGGTGACAGATATCGAGGCTTAACCCCCCCCCCCCTTTCCTCCTTTTCTTTCCATATTCTTCTGGGAAATGTCTCGGGACACTTCTACGCTAGCTGCTCCGTCTACCTGCGGCCGTATGGCACCTCGTTACCTGTTATAGGTGTGACAATTGGGATTAGCCAGTCAGCGCCTAATTACGCGTGTGTGTAATCCATGGGAACTTCTAATCAGCAAGTCAGCTAAG
>NC_051407.1:41386865-41387147 GCF_015228065.2 Penaeus monodon
GCGTCAACGTACCTACCGGAGAGAAAATAATAGTACGTGAATTCCCTGCCACCATCAGGTCCGCTATATAATAATGCGACATCCATCACCGCCTTGGGAACCCTACTTTCTTGGGGCTTAATTATACGCAACTCATGGTGAAAAATTCCTTAATATTAGCAGATACTAAACACTAATCGCACAGCAGTCAATATTGTCGAAAGATGCAATCTTTGTTTGCCTTGGATAAGAGTTTATTTAATACATACTATTTAAAATATACTACGTGTATACTCAATGTTC
>NC_051407.1:41387369-41387677 GCF_015228065.2 Penaeus monodon
TAACAGATGTGTACTTTCATTCCGTGATCCAAGTTTAGTGATTACCTAGACCAATCGAATCCCGAGGCTCCACACAGCCTCCTCCTCGACGTAGCACACACAGAAGTGATGCGCCGGAGTTCACCAACCTTTATTGCGAAGAAACGAAAAATACACACGCCGGTCATGTTGTTACTCGCTCTGTTGACCGTGACCCAAATCAGCGATATATACCAACAACTCGGCTCCCAGTGCAACGGCCTTCGCACTTCACCCTCGCGAAGACTGCCCCTTGAATACGGTCGCCCTTGGCTGGTTGGCGAGAAGGT
>NC_051407.1:41387935-41388502 GCF_015228065.2 Penaeus monodon
TCCTGCAGCAATCGGCTTAGAGGATAAAATGGGGTCTTTCTCTTGCAACAGCTGTCTGTAACGGCAGTAAATATCAAGACGAGAAGTGACAAGCATCTAACGGACGGAAGAAGCAACAGATGTGTGGCAACATTATTACAATAGGCTGACGATCTCTCCTCTCCCGTGAGATTGATTCAAGACAGTAATTCAAGAAGCTAACTCCACTATAATGCCTATCCATTCTACTGTTCCTGTCTTCATCACCATCAACGTTATTGTTATCTCAATACCGTCGTGTGATCACCATCATGATTTATGTAAATATTTGTTATAGATCTGTCGATTGTGTGAACTCCGCTTTTATCAAGAACATTCGTGTTCTCGTAAATACTGTCATAAATAATCACGAGAAGAATGATTATTACAAGAACAATTCAGATAATAACATTTTTTTTCTGGGAAGACATACACCCAACCTCCCTTCACAGCCAACAACACTCGGGTAATATCAAGAAATATATAAATAGACAAATATCCCTTTCTCCCGGACCCCAATAAATCTGTCTTTATAACACCCCTGACTCT
>NC_051407.1:41388530-41389996 GCF_015228065.2 Penaeus monodon
GCCGTCAGACAGATATATAAAGTAGGAAAGGAAACAGTCAGTCATCCTTCCTCCTCGGTCCTTGAGGAAGATGGGATGACTGGTATTTTAGTCATCGTGTGTGCATGCCGATACTTAGCCATATTGTGATGCAAAATCAACCCGCCGGGAGACAATGGCCGGGATGATAATGGGAGAGGATTGTGATAGGGCCCGAGAAGGGGGCGGGGCTCCGAGTGAATGGGCTGAAGGCGGACCAGAAGGACGTGGAAAGGGGGGGGGGGTAGGATAGGGGAAGAAGGTGATTGGGGGAGAAGAGGTAGATGGGGAAGGGGAGCAGAGGAAGAGGGCGATGGTGAAAGAGGGGAAAAGGAAGCAGAATAGTAGCAGACGATGAAAACGAAACGGATGAAAAGATTCAAGACAAAACTGCGGCGAATACAGAGATACAGGATTTTTTCTTTTATTTAAATGAAAATCAGCATGACAGAAGCCACAATACACAAAATAGCGCCGCGGAAAGTCGGCCGAGTGCCCTGTCATTCATCCTCCGCCATTTCTTGTCTCCTTATGCTGCCCCCCCCCCCCGACCCCCTCCCAGCCACCCAACACATATCGACACCTGCTGCACCGAAGCATCATTCGTGCGCCGCCGTTCTCACGAACCTCTGTTTTGGAATCGATAATCCGACAGCTTCAGGCACACTAATCACCAACAAACAAAGAATCATCAACGAGCAATTAACGACCGATAAACGAAATTTCACTGAACAAACAATGACCGAATCATCAACGAATCACTCACTGACAACAAAATAATCATCGAATATTTAACGAAAAAAAAAGTTTCATCAACGAATAAGCAACGGACGATAAACGAAGAACTCATCAACGAATCACCAACCATAAAATCAACAAACAAGACGAATCATCGACGAAAAATCAACAAACGAAGCATCAACGAAAAATCAACAAACGAAGCATCAACGAAAAATCAACAAACGAAGCACCAACGAAAAAATCAACAAACGAATCACCAACGAAAAATCAACAAACGAATCCTCGACGGCAAATCAACAAACGAATATCTCCCCGAACCATCCCCATTACCTCCGCCCGGTGGCCACGCACACCTCGCCTTCGGGAAAAGCGCCAATTCCTGCCGCAAAGAACGACTGGTTTCGGCGCCTAACAGTTACCCCCCACAATTCTGACGTCGATGGAGCTTCGTCACGCACATAATCACCGGTCACACCTCGAACGCCAACGCCTGGAGATGGCCACAGCCGGGAACATTCCACCGCACCACAGGCAGCGGCACTTTTAATCGACCTGGACGGACGCTGGTAACGAATCCACACAGAACAGGGTAGAAATAGAGACGTAGGAAGGTGTCTTGTAAACTGATAACTTTAGTTAAGAGAATCCTTTCGTCTCATTTCCACGAAATATATAGATATACGTACTATAATGTCAACCATCAAAAC
>NC_051407.1:41390399-41390514 GCF_015228065.2 Penaeus monodon
GCTGCCGAAGTGATAAGCCCACGTGAATAATCAGATAAGTAAAAAAAAAAATCACGGACCCTCGAATTCAAAACGAAATTATAAAAACAGAGAAGATGAAGGAGCAGCAACTATT
>NC_051407.1:41390894-41391114 GCF_015228065.2 Penaeus monodon
CACCCTCAAAAACGGCGAAATGGAATCGAAAACTTTAACCATAAATCAAATTCCTGCGATGAATTCCCTCCTCGACACTGAGCATCGGCCAGACGGTTTTCAATCCCCCATTACAATCCTCTGTACCTGATATCGATTTTTTGATCCCAGGTCGGCTGCCTGCTCACAGTAAGATCTCGGGCCGGCCTTGTGGCGGTACCAGCACGGAGAGAGATTTTCA
>NC_051407.1:41391190-41393060 GCF_015228065.2 Penaeus monodon
AATTATGGTGAGTGGATGTGGTGAGTGGCAGGACTGAAGGGTGAGCATTTGCGTTTGAAACAGTCGTAAATTTCCGAATCAATTTATGTGGCGAGAGTTGGCATCCGTGACCTGACCTGGAATGACCTGAAGTCTATAACCATCAATTGAAGGGTTCGGCGCATGAATACGTTAATAACCGCAGGGGTAGTAAGGACGAATTTACTATACACTTATAATTGGATTATGAGCCATAGAGTTGGAAGTGGGTTAGATCTAGCTTGCGGTGGCTTGGCGCTTTTATCTCCCTGCGTTGCTTCCTTCCAATCGCCAGCCAACCTGTTTCACATACTCCGCGCTGGATGGTGCTCTGGTTATTAGTTCAACGCACTTTCGCTTGAGATTCCAATGCACACATGAAATACAAAATCATTAGGGACATGAAATGTCAATATAAATCCCTGTTTATGAATGTTAGGCTAAACTGAAAACAAAAATCACGGGATGTCATACCTAAATGCCTAACTGTTAATTAATTTTAAATCGAAAAAAGAAACGGATCTTAACTGTCTTTTCATCCGTATAAAATATGAAAAATAAACATCCTGCAAGCCGATATATGAAACAATCTCTCCAAATTGGCCCTCACATAGAGCATCAAACGAAGGCCATAAAAAAGCTGGCGGCTGTATACAATTAAGCAAAGAAATCTCTGGGCTGCGATCACACCTCCTGCTCTCCCTCCGCCACGCTCGGATTAGCAACTGTTTATCGACTCCTCCACTTTCGTCCGTCTTCCTCCGGCACAAGACTCTCGCAAGGCGTTGCACTCTGACCTGAGAGGAGAGGCATAATCCTTCTGTATATCCCGAGCGCCCTTTTCCGCCGTTCCTAATCTGCCGCTGATCAACTTTATACGCGCTATTTCTGTCTCCGCCGGCCGTTTTATTGTAGGCTGAGTACCTGGGATCTGCCCTTTCATCAGCAGGGCGCTCGGCTCTCGGCTTTCTCCCGGCTTCTCCCTCCAGCCGAATCTATTTCGGCTCTTTCTCTTCGTCTGCTTGCCACGGGATCTGCTGCTCCGCGTAAGGATAAGAGAGAGCAGATGTTTAAAAGAAAGAGAAACAACTGTGACAGGCGCAGTCAGCCTCCGACGCGTCCGTGCGTAGGGCGTGCGAAGAGATCAGCACACGAGAGGGCTCTGGAGTGGTCTTAGAGATCTGTACACGAGTGGGGCGGAGAGTGTTAGCCGAACGTTCTGTGAGTGTGTCCATATTTGCTCTATACACACTGGCCTCCTTAGGCTGCTGGAGAGAAACACTGTTACCAAAGTGGCCGCCTTACCCCTTTCTTGCTCAGCATTTCCATTTCCCTCCGGCTGTCCAAGGGTGCACTTCTTTAAACGTATTTTTTTCGAAAAGTCACTGCAATAAATGAGAGGAGGCAAGGTCGAAAACTGCACGGCGCACGGCTCAGCGGCCCGCGCGAGGAAGGGTTGCGAGGGAGGTGCCATTGGCGACGCTGAGAGCGAAGGCGCTGTCGAAGTGCGACACAATGGTGCGAGGGAGCCTGCAGGTGCCGAGGACACGTCGAGGACGCGGCAGGTGCGACGGGAAGGGCCGCTGGGCGTCGCGCAATCACGGAACAGGAATAGGCCGAGGGCGCGCGGGGCGGCCGGAGAGAGCGTGGAAATAAATGGAATTCGTATAAACGTATAACGTTTCCTTTAAGCCTTCAGTCATCCATGAAAGACAATAAGCCGATTTTACACAGCAAAGGAATTCACGGAAATGACAACAATGGCCTGCGTATTTGGCATTAGGGAAACATTGTCTACCACACATTTCAAACATGCAACATTGTTTTTTATATATTCAGTATTCACGTACGT
>NC_051407.1:41395559-41395907 GCF_015228065.2 Penaeus monodon
AAGCATCCAACCGTGAGTGCCGTAAGACAAACCAAGCCTCCAAAGCTATGACAAATCACGTTTAACTAACGCCAAATACCATTTCCACGTAAAAAAAAAAAAAATGCCATCGCACACAAAGCACTTCAGATGAATCGTTATCATCTACGCCCCACTTACGAAAACTGCACAATTTACCCGAGAGCTAACGAAGTCTCTTCCGTCTAACGAAAGAGAATCTCCCGTGGCCAGCGTCTCGAAGGAAAGATTCTTATGAAATCGTTGGCGGCTGAGTATTATTTATCACACGGCCTTCATAAAGCATGAGTCGCGTTTTCAAACCATGGCTTGGTTGCGTAATCATACATC
>NC_051407.1:41395942-41396328 GCF_015228065.2 Penaeus monodon
CTTCCCCTCCACCCCCTTCTACACCTCTTCCCAGATGTTCAGATAGATAAACATAGATAGATATACATTCCCTTCTCTTTTCTCTCCTCTATTCCAAAACGTACGTACGTAACTATAAATGCGTATCCTCTCGCCCATACTCTTCTCTTTCTCTCCCCCCCCCCCCCGATCTTTCAAAAATAAATGTCCATAGATACATGCACATTTTATTTCACTTTCCCCCTCCCCCTCCCCCCTCGTCGAAGTTACACATAGAAACATATTCTCCCCTTTTCTCTCCAGTACGTAGATATTTATTTTTACCTCTTTTTCTCTCTCCACCTCCTCTTCAAAGACACATAGATGTATATTAGCCCCCACCTCTCTTCTCCCCCCCCCACCTTCTG
>NC_051407.1:41396365-41396701 GCF_015228065.2 Penaeus monodon
CCCCTTCGCTTTCTCTTTCTTCCTCTCCCCCCTTCCTCATAGACACACCTAAACACATATTCATTCTCTCTTTCTCTTCCCACCTTCCCCCTTTTTTTTAGAGACATAAACACACACGGAGGCACACGCATCATCTCTTCTCTTTTACAACGCTGTGTCGCAGGAGGTACTGCTTGCTACCAGCCATCCCAAGGTAGACAGAGATGATGAATGAAAGTTTGACGAGAGATGAAACGCGAATGAGCTTTCGTCGAACCTGTTTTTAAATTTGTTTTTTTTCCCAGGTGGTAAAGCCGGGGATGGAAAAAAAACCGAGCCGAATATCACAAATAAAAA
>NC_051407.1:41396724-41396964 GCF_015228065.2 Penaeus monodon
AAAAGTAAAATTACCCTCCCTTCCTTTTAAACCAACTAACTGTAAGGCTTACAAACCACAATGCACATCGTACGATAACAATAAATCCCAACACCCACTGGCAGGAGCGGATTAATCAGAGCTTAGTAAGGTAAAGTTACATGCACAGTAACATTTTCTTGATTTGGAATATCATATTTGAAGTGCCTACGAATACCTATCATACTTTCCCTTTTTGTTATACACACACATACATAAATA
>NC_051407.1:41397041-41397337 GCF_015228065.2 Penaeus monodon
TACTTTTTATTAGTGTTTTAATTCATCTATCAGTTTATTTATATACCTTATCTTTGGCTATCTGTATTCGGAGTCCTTCAGTGCAGTTGCCACTCGTGTTCCAGTAACATTGTTTCGCAACAGCCTTAATGCTCTATTTCAATATTAATCAGTATATATTCTTAATTTACACTTCTTAGCATGTAATGCACAAACTCTTGGCATGGTAGGCCTACATAGTTTTTTTTCTGACTACAAACTGCAGAGATGACCTTGATTCCGGCGTCTTTTAAGCCTCCACTGATAGGTGTTCATTC
>NC_051407.1:41397672-41397741 GCF_015228065.2 Penaeus monodon
CTTTGTGACGTAGCAGCCTCGCGAGGAGCAGACGGGGAGCTGGTTTCTATGGCACCGCGTGTCGACAAG
>NC_051407.1:41398602-41398732 GCF_015228065.2 Penaeus monodon
CACTGAAACACACCCAACCACCCCCCCGCCCGACCACAAGGCCATTGACGAAGAAGTAGGACACGGCATAAATTCAGATAATACGCATCTTTAAACTTAATGGATGCTGCATAATTTCAAGCAAGATGTC
>NC_051407.1:41399013-41399193 GCF_015228065.2 Penaeus monodon
AGTTGATACGGTCCGCGATGAATTCATTAACTTGTACTTGTATGTGTCTGAGAAGTGTAAAATTCAGCTTCTAATCCGGAGTTACACTAACTATCACGGCGCTTACAATTTCTCGGGACGCTCACAGACGCCACCGCCCAAGAAACAGACCGCTGCCTCTCACTTGCTCGGCAGCTGCAT
>NC_051407.1:41399991-41400127 GCF_015228065.2 Penaeus monodon
GAAAGACATCTCTCCTCTCCGCGTAGTAGTTTTCATATCGCTAAGATATGGTCTCAATGATGTTTTTACTTGATCCGGGACAACAATGACTAATGTGTTCGGGTTAGAATACGAAAAACAAATTCGAGACGCACCT
>NC_051407.1:41400177-41400440 GCF_015228065.2 Penaeus monodon
TCTAGTGTATCGTGTTCTTTAATGCCGCGAGTAAATTCACTATAAATCTTACACGTTGACGCCCCTCCCGCCTACTCACAAACCGGGCATATTTGCTGCTTATGCGAACTTGCCGCGGCCGTCGCGCTGTAATGCCGAGGAAAATGTGTCGGAATGAAGCTCTTAGATAGTCTCGCTTTTGACTCTGTTACGCTTTGAAATCCACAAATAGAGTTAATAATGCAGACTCAAGTATACGAGTACACAGAAGTATGCATATCTTT
>NC_051407.1:41400645-41401324 GCF_015228065.2 Penaeus monodon
CCATTCATGCACGTATATGAGTTCATGATCCCAAGTGTGTGAAGGACTTAAGTCAACCACTCTAACAAGGATGAAATAAAAGTCAAGCTAAATCATCAGCTAAACTGTAAACAGCATTTGCGTGAGCATTATAGCACAAGAGGAAGCTAATTATGGCAGCCTAATAGCGGACACCAACCACTTCAAGCAAGACAGCCAAACAAGTGCCATTATGGGAAAACGTCCAATAAATGTCCACCAGTGAATAATCAATACAATGTGCAAGTCTCTGGGGGGAGTGACCCTCGTCCTGCTCTTGCGCCCCCGCCCGCCGCTCAGCCGCCTCCAGCTAGCTCTGGCTATCCTTTATTTTCCGCGCGCTTGATGAGTTGTGACAAAGAGTTGTTCTAAAATATATCTCGGGGTTTTCGTCAGTTTGGGGAAAAAAAAGGGAGAGATTTCGGACGTCTCTGAGCCTGACGGAGGACCTGCCGACGTCGCCGGCCTCGCCAATGCTGCAATAAATGCAGTCTACGTTTGTCGGTTTTTCCCGAGCCTTTTGAGTCACTCGGCCACTCATTAGTGGGCGCCGAGATTGTTCGTGTTCGTTTTCTTATTTCGGCGAATCGCTTCCAAAATCACGCGGAATTCGACGAGAAAAAAATCAAGGAGAGAAAAAAAAAAAAATTGAAGAACACTG
>NC_051407.1:41401382-41401541 GCF_015228065.2 Penaeus monodon
GAGCCTCGCCAGGACGTCTTTTTCTTCGGCTTCAGTTTGTCCCGGTTCGTACAAGGGGAGCGTGCCGGTCCTTGCTGGTAATTGGGTTAAAGAAGGCAGGGTCCACATTTGAGCCATTAATTGAACACCCGGGGAAAGGCTGAAGTGTCCGAGCTGCTC
>NC_051407.1:41401741-41401865 GCF_015228065.2 Penaeus monodon
GTGCGTGCGTGCGTGCGGTCGCGATTGTCTCAGTATCTCCGTTGAAGTGGAGAAAAACGCAACCTAAGCGCCTTATCCCTTCGCCGCACAAAATCATGGCACTTTCTTCGCCCGCCTCGCGGCA
>NC_051407.1:41401889-41403462 GCF_015228065.2 Penaeus monodon
GCGTGTACAGGCACTGTCACTAGAGGCCTTCCTGGAGCGTGCCCGAAGTGCCTCGTTAGGGAAAAGCGATTTCTTGCGCTAAAGATGTGGGTGATTAGTCGGTTAATTGGGCGAGAGTGACGGGCGCGAGAGTGCGTCGAGGAAGTCACAAGATGTCATTCTTCGCCGCGCCAAGACATGCTAGCAAGCCGCGAGCTTCGCCGGGCGGCCGTCACGTCACAAAGCGAGGGAAGCCGCCACCGGGTTTCACTCAGCTGTTGAGCGTGATTAAGTATGTCATGTCAGTTTTTCCGCAGGGATGGAACTCATTCACGGGTGTCGCGCAAAACTAATAATCATGGAGAGTTGACTACAAGTTTGGGAGTAAGCTGATGCGTTCGGTCCGTGTGCTTGTTGGCCTGTCTGTGTGTGTGTGTGAGAAGAACCTGTCTGTCTGTCTGTGTGTGGGAGAAGAACCTGTCTGTCTGTCTGTGTGTGGGAGAAGAGCCTGTCTGTCTGTCTGTGTGTGGGAGAAGAGCCTGTCTGTCTGTCTGTGTGGTGGGAGAAGAGCCTGTCTGTCTGTCTGTGTGTGGGAGAAGAACCTGTCTGTCTGTCTGTGTGTGGGAGAAGAGCCTGTCTGTCTGTCTGTGTGTGGGAGAAGAGCCTGTCTGTCTGTCTGTGTGTGGAAGGGTGGTTGTTTGCTGTCCGTGGTGGGCGTGGGCGGGGGCCAGATCGTGTATGTGATCATGTATGAGTGATTGAGTATCTTCGTCTATTCGTAAAAAGTGAGAATATGCGCTTCCGACCGCGCGTTATGTCGACTAATCTTCCTTCCATCTCACTCCCTTGTTTCCACAGAAGAGAGTGACCCAACACAATATCCAAGAGAGTGACAGGAATACCATCTATAGCGACGTTGATGACCAGAATAGCAATAATCCCAAAGGAAGAATCCACCCACATCTCCTACGCATCTTATCCTGCCAACGCTCCAACACCAAACTGGCCAATTACACGTTCGGAAACACAACAAAACATCCAATCATGAAAAAAAATACAAATTATTCACCCCCCAAAAAAAGCTCAACCTACTCGTACTTTGCACATCCGATGATAAAAAAGGAATCACAAAATTAACAACGAACACATGGTTGATTGCAGAGACGAAACAGGAGAGAAGCGCGTGTGCTCACTGATCGGCATCGACGCTCACAGCTGCGTGTAGTCACTAGTTCGTATCGACTATAATAAATCCATAAGGTTGATTGTACGTGTTAAATGACCGCGAGAAGGCGCAATTCGAAGAAAATGAATAATGTATAAATCTAAAAAAAAAAAATATTTGGTGTTCAAAATAAAAAACGAAGAGCTGTATAAATGTCTGACGGAATCATACAAAGTAATTCGTCTAATTGTTCGGAGTCGAAGGCGAGGCCAAGGCACCTTTAACTGCTTGTCTTCTCTCTGATCGCGTTGCGGCCAAGACGTACTCGGACACGAAATTGTTTTAAATATATTTTTGCGGTTACTATCTCCGCCCTCCGTCTGCCTGTCTGTCTAAATGAATAGATAAATATCAAAGATTTCTAATATT
>NC_051407.1:41403555-41403962 GCF_015228065.2 Penaeus monodon
GTATTTCTTTTTTCTAAGCTTCTGTGTCTTGCAGGGGCGGAGGGTCTTCTGCATGTAAACTATTTGTGTATATATATGTTCCAATCAGTTCACCAAGCTAAGAAAAAATCTTAGATTCAACATCGGTGAAAGTACTGGCTAGTTCACAAACATTTTTCATATTACTAGCGATGCTGCGTGTTTTTTTTTTCAGGGCGCGGCTCATAAGAAATACCCATTCGAAAACATATGTGGGCATCGCGATAATGGCTCTTCGTAATCGGGCATCTGCTGAATGCCAACAAGACGTGGCAAGGGAGGTTAGGGGGACTTAGGGAAAGATCACGGGGTTGGTGAGAAGGGAAGGGGAGAAGGGAGAGAGAAAAAAAATGAGATGGAAGGAAGAACAGGGACGAAGGTATAAGGGA
>NC_051407.1:41404175-41404723 GCF_015228065.2 Penaeus monodon
GCCAAGAATGTAAGAACAGAAGGGTCATGAAGTGGAGTAACACAACACTGCTATGCGCTCCCCTTGGCGTCTCTCGTCCATGGAACTCGCCCCGGCTTCATGTCCCCCGCGGAACTCATGAAAGCGTAATCAAGCGACATGGACGCCCTGGCCTGGTGTCAGACGCACTGTCACCTGGCCGCACACACCGTCACAGACAGACTAATGAACCCGAGCCACAGACAGACTTATGAACCCGAGCCACAGACAGACTTAAGAACCGAGCCACAGGACAGAACTAAGGAACCAGACCACAACAGGACTAATGAACGAGCAAGACAGACAAGAAACCCGAGCCAGGCAGACTAATGAACCGAGCCCACAGCAGACTAATGAACCCGAGCCACAGACAGACTTATGAACCCGAGCCACAGACAGACTAATGAACCCGAGCCACAGACAGACTAATGAACCCGAGCCACAGACAGACTAATGAACCCGAGCCACAGAAGAAAGAAGGGAAAGAGCATAAGGAGGGGTAAAGGAAGAAAAGTCGCGGCGGGAGGCGG
>NC_051407.1:41405639-41405918 GCF_015228065.2 Penaeus monodon
TAGTTAGGACAGAAGGACACCAAGATAATGGTTCGAAGGAGGAAGGTCAGGAGATATAAATACAGTGTACTCCAACGTATTAAATGTCAGGAGAAACCACTGGGCGTATCTGTCTGTAGTTCCAGGTACAGAGCGACACTGTAAGAGTTACTGGGCAAGACAATGGAGCGGAGAAGGTGGAAAGAAAACGGAAAAAAAGGAAAAATATTGGAAAGAAGATAAATTAACAGAACAAGCCACAAGTTAAATGTACAATGGAAGGGAAGGAAATGGTGTTCT
>NC_051407.1:41406040-41406219 GCF_015228065.2 Penaeus monodon
GATGCACGATGGAACAAATGAGTGAACAGTTACTGTACACACATAAACGCTCCGTAACACACATCCTCCGGAGCACATACAAACACGCCCACAACACCCGTCTGACCCCGCCCGCGACGGTGACGGGGCCGACCTCCTGCTTTCGGCTCCAGCGCGAGTCGGCAGCTGCAGGAGTGCTC
>NC_051407.1:41406251-41406949 GCF_015228065.2 Penaeus monodon
AGAAGATCCCCAGGTAGACTTCCACTGGGCAAAGATGGGCGGGGTCACTCGAGGCCTTGGCGTCAGGCCCGAGCAGACGACCTTCCACTGTCGTTGTCATGCACGCAACGACTTACGCACCGTATATGGCGCATGGGAGGGAAGGAGGGGAGAGAGAGGGGGGGCAAAGGAAGGGGGGGAGGCAGGAAGAGGCGCGAGGGGAGGGCAGGGGAAGGGAGGAGGGAAGGGGGAGGTGCAAGAGGAGGGCAGGGGAAGAGAGGAGTGCAGGAGAAGGGCAAGGAGGGGGCAGGGGAAGGGAGGAGGGGCAGGAGGAGGGGCGGGGCAGGGCTGGGGTAGGTGAAGAGAGTGGGAGGAGGGAGAGGAAGGCAAGGACTGACAAAAGAGGAAGAGAAAGACTATGAGGTCGAGGGAACACAAGACAGAGGGTGAAAATTATGATATTACTCGGTCTGGATGATCCTCTCCGCAACCGATCATTAAAAAAATATATATTTTTCTTCCATCCCTAGGGCGAATATATTAACGAAAAAAAATATATATGTAAATATCGGCGTCAAGAGGCAATATGAGCAGTTTCGTTTTGGCTTGGCAAGTCCGGCGTAAGGATTCTGTTTTGTTCCACATCATATTTCCATCTGACTTCGCCGCCTACTAAAATTTCGTTACACCAACCACGCGCGCACACACGTGAGAAGAAC
>NC_051407.1:41407426-41407898 GCF_015228065.2 Penaeus monodon
TAACGTCTCTAATCTTGTGTACTCTTACCTAATTTCCTTTTTGTGGCCATCAGTTAGACAAACGTCTAATTGAACGCATTGTGTTCCCGCCCGAGGAAAAGCAAGTCCAAACTGGTGCAAATGTAAAACTATGTAAACTCGAGCTATTACACAAGCAGCCCAACATAGACCACAAGCCTTGGCTGCATAATCGAATCATGTTCTTGCAGGTGAACGCGTCGAAGCCTAACTAAAACAAATCGGAGTAGATCCCCGACATACGTACACGAAGCTGCCCTCTATCACGCTCCAGATCGCGGTTTCTTGCCTAAAACTATCTGCGGTATCCATGGCTCGCCTTTTTTTTCCTAACTTGCTATTAGCGCCCACAGGAAACGGTTCCCGCCGGATGGAAATTCTCTCTACACTTGCCAGAGCTCTGTGAAATGGAGAAAGCAAGACATTCCAAGAAATGCCTATAGAAAAAAGTCCC
>NC_051407.1:41407982-41408903 GCF_015228065.2 Penaeus monodon
ACGCACACATCTAGGAACCATCCTCTTGCACTTGGCACCACAGCGTCCGAACACATTATTTCAAAGCTTAAAGTTCAGTGGATAGGAGACCAAAGCCGTCGAGATCTGATTGAATCACATCCGAACGCGGGTTATTAGAGTAAGCACCGAATGGCGAGGACTTCCTGCTAATTGACTCATTTGACGCCACACAAGTATCTGAAGACTGGAGCAATTACCTGATGCTGAGATCGCGGTGGCCGTCTGCAGGGGGCGGGGCCGGAGGGAAGACGTGGGAGCAAAGTGCTTGTGCTGAGGTGATGGTGATTAAATGGTGACGGACTGGAGTCTAACAAGCGCTTAGATGGTGAGGAGGGAAAGGAGGAGAAAGAGTTGGAGGGAGGGAGGATGGGAAGGAGGGGAGTTGAGAAGAAAGAGAGAAGGTGGGAAGGAGAAGAGAGAGAGAGGGAGGAGAGAGAAGGAGACAAGGTGAGAGGAAGAGAAGACAGAAGGTGAGTCGGTGGGAGGGAGAGAAGGTGAGAAGGAGGGAAGGGGAGAAGAGAAACGCAGAGTAGGAGGAGGGAAAGGAGAGAAGGAAGATGGGAGAGACAGACAGACGGAGAGAAAGAGCGAAGACGCAAAAAAAAAAAAAAAGCTGCAGGAAGGAGCGAACACGGGAAAGAGAGAAAGAGAAAGGTGGGCGAGAGGGAAGGATAAATGCGAGACGTAGAGAGGTGGGAAGAATGACGGGCACGAGGGTGGCTGGTGCATGCTGATGGCGCCACGACCGCAGTGGAGGTGGTCCTTGCAGGAGGAACGAGACCTACTGAGGCTGGATGGGCGTCGAGGAGAAAATTGAGCAAGAAGGCAAATTACTGAAATCACGGTGACGGCTGAGGTAGTCCATTAAAGTGGAAGGAGCCATTTTAAGAAGCGTCAACC
>NC_051407.1:41409024-41409164 GCF_015228065.2 Penaeus monodon
CCACTGTTTGTACTACGACATCTCCCATAACGAACGAATCGGGAGGATCGACCGAACTGAACGGCCGGAGGATGAGTTAGTATTCCGATGGCGGAGGCGATAGGACACCCGACCAAGGCAAGGCCGGTGAGCGACACAAG
>NC_051407.1:41409728-41409873 GCF_015228065.2 Penaeus monodon
ACGTCGCCCTTGCCCTCTTTTCACTAGTCGCTCTATGTCTGTTTCTTCTTTCGTGAGTTCCTCTTATTCACTCTCTTAGTCCATAGCTCTTCTAACATTCCATAATCAAAATAAATTAATCTTATTTTCTCTTTTCTACTATGGT
>NC_051407.1:41409973-41410426 GCF_015228065.2 Penaeus monodon
AGCGGAAGGGGGGAGTGGGTGGCTTCCACCACCCGGTTCCACGGCCTGCTCCAGCAGACCACTTCGGGAGCAGCCTCTTCTCAGCAGCACCGCCTCCTCCCTTCATCGTGCCATCCCTCGCCTTCACACTTGGCCCCCCGTCAGCTGGGCCCGAGTAAAGGCCCCTTCCCCCACACCCTCCCCCCCGGCGGCGCCCAGACACACGATGGTAATGACAGGCCAGGCAGGCCGGGGGCGCCCGACCTGCCGAGCCAACACCACGCAACAGGTGGCCGTCTCGCACGTGTGGTGACGCCACGCGCTGCGTCCGCACCGCCGCCGCCGCCTAGGTCTACGGGACAGAGCGGGGGCAAGAGGGCGATAAGCCACAGAGGCACTGGACGTAACTCGGTCGAAAACTTGTGTTGTTCCAAGGGGCTCTTCGCCTTTGGAAGTTGATCTGGCAAAGCCCAG
>NC_051407.1:41412342-41413961 GCF_015228065.2 Penaeus monodon
GTTAGTGTAGATGGCGCACAGGCGAACAGACGGCAGAGGAAATAATGTAGCGGAAAACGTAATGGTAAAAACGCCTTCGCGAAAAGCAAGGGCTCCGCGCGGGGGGGAGCGGGAGGCGGCGCTCAAGAGGCGGCTGACGGAAGCGACGTCGCGCGCGGTAAAAAGCGGGGCTGCGTACCCTCACCTGACACACGCGCGGGGCTCCAGTAATAAATCTCCACTGTACCAGAACTTCAAGGAACTCGCGAACACATTTTACAAGAAATCTCACCCGGTGTAACGATATGCCTTCTCAAGCGCGAGAATCATACTCGGAGTCGACCAACGATATTACCTCAGTAACCTTTTGATGTTACCAGTGTATGGCCTTCATATCACAACTGCAAAGCCACAATATTACCCTCGGAGCTGTTGATATTACCCTGTCCCTAACAATATTACCTCCGCCAACCTAATACCACCCTCGCTGGTCATCAAATTGCATTCATAGTCATAATAATACAACACCAAGATGAAAAGGAACAAAGACCTTTGTCGGGCCATAAAACACTGCTGGTGGACCATACTACATAAACTGTCAAGACATACTGTATCAACCGACCTGGGCAAAGGAATAACTCCTAGGCACACTGCCATCTGTGTCCAGATATAGTGCCATATCTGTCACAGCCCAAGCCGATCACCCGGTCTAGAGCAGTGACCGAGACCGGATTCTTGAGAAATTTGACAAAAAATTATATATTATCTAAACTTCCGTTGATATTAAAGGCCCTAAACCGTACTTGACCTTGTCTCATACCTTGCCAAGGACATCGAAATTAGATGCGTGGCTAGAGGCTACGCGGGGCTTGTGCAAGTGGACATACGGCGGCTATTGTGATGCCAGTTTGGGAGAGGCAGGAGGGCTGTTTGGCTGTGGGAATGGCCGGCGTGGGCGTGGGTAAATAAATGCGTGGCCGTGACAAAGGGGTATCTGGGCGTGGATATGTGACCGCGCGGCAAGGACTAGGTGGGGGCGAAGGGGCGTCCAAGTGGCCGTATGGGATGGGTCGAGGCTCCTGGTTCACGAGTGGGCGTGCTGTGTCCTCGCCCTTTCCCTCTTTGGCTCCTGTTTCATATGGCTCGGGACGTATGTGCAGCGTCGACCAAAATATTGTATGCCGCTACATCCCTCACCTCTTTGTGAACGTTTCAAGAGCACATAAATATTTCTAGAATCCATAAATCCTCCGTCTGCAAAACAAGTTACACGTGTAAGCATTGGTTCCGATGCTCTAGAATACCCGAGAACTTCAAAGGCATTTAGACTCATATCATTCAATGACACGAGGGCGTCTTGATTATAATTAGGCCGCCGATCCTGGTACTCCGCCTGAGTGGTGCCTTCTTCCCACGGGCAGTGCCACTCCCACCGCCCGACTGACACTTCCCTCACGACTTGGCAGGCACGGACTTGGCAGCTGGGCGGCGGAGGGCGCCAACTGGGTCTTGGTACTGGCTTGAACCTTGAGACGGAAGGCGCCTACCTGCTGCTGCACCACGGCTCCCCCCCCCCATCCAGCACCCCCTCGACCCCCCATCTCTCTTCCTTTCCCCACCTCCCCCCTTCTACATCTCCA
>NC_051407.1:41414390-41415502 GCF_015228065.2 Penaeus monodon
GTATTTTAATTATCGCTTTAATATTAGCGTTGGGATTATATATCATAATTGTTATCTCAGAGTGTATACGAGATTATCAACTCTGGATGGAGAAGGCATTTCGAACAGTAGCTTTTTTCGACTGAAAATAGAATTGATGAAAATGGGTTAATGTACTTTATCTGATCTATGTATCTTATCAGTGAATCAAGATATTTACGTAATCAACTCAAGTTCTCCGAGTTGGATCTCCAGGTTTATGAATATTTGCGAATTGTTTCACAAGAACGAACTTTAGACATAAAAAGGTACCTTCGCCCACACAAGGTAAATGTGAAGCCATTTAAGAAACATAAAAATTAGCCCCAAGGAGCAAGACAAGCAACAAGGCGTGTCAAATGTACACTTTTTTTCTCTTCTGAGTGTACCCAGTACCGCGAGAGAAACACAGCCTCCGCTTGTACCACGAATGTACCTTTCTTTTCCGAGTACACCGATCTGCGCCTGTACCACGAATGTATACTTTTAATCTTGTGAGTACACGCTCTGCACTTACATCACATAGTCACATTTTCCATCCTTCTGAGTACACGTCTACGCCTGTACCAAGACTATATACAGTTTTTTTTTTCCTTCTGAGTACACTGCGGCCGTACCACAACAAGGTCACACTCTGTACCGCATGCATTATCCTGCTCAGCCTCAGCCAACCCATTTCCGGCACAAGAACCCAGTAATCGATAAATGTGCGGGGCGATGTGTCCACCAATTACGAAATCTTGACACGCTGACAGGTGGATATTTGCTGTCTGAGGCCGCCAGGTGTGCTTACAAAAGGCATGGATGACTCCGGGGAAAATTTCCCTTCACATAAACAGGTGTCTGGGCCCCCCCCGATGAACTCTTTTTAAATTTAAACTCACAAACATTTTTTCAATTTAAAACACAACCATAAATCCATGTGTATAAAAAATTTTCCATTAATTTCTAGAAACGTGGCCTTGTTAATGTGATGTGTGATTTATAGCCAATGTTTTTGTTGGGGCGCCGGATGATAACCCTCCCTCGGTGTTAAGGGGAGCAATCTCATATCTACTGCAACCCTCCCTCTCCTACCCACTCGCAAACGCCAA
>NC_051407.1:41416066-41416375 GCF_015228065.2 Penaeus monodon
ACCCCACGCCCCTCCAACCCACAACCCACCGGGCAAAACGCGGCGAGCTCGAACCCCTCACCCCAATGCCTCTCGCTCAGCTGCGCTCCCGTCTCCTCCGTCTCTTCATCAATAAAGCAGCTCAAGATTACTGCCCGTTCATTAGTCCCAATCACTCACTACCCTTCGTGATCACACACTTGACGACCTAGATGCGGCTGGCGGACTAATTGCCGCTTAAGCCATTCTCTAATGTTATCCGGCGTTATCATCTGCGGGATTCTTAGAGCGAGTCGAATCGGGCTTCGGTTCTGAGGCGCTTCGGCCTCC
>NC_051407.1:41416994-41417257 GCF_015228065.2 Penaeus monodon
TCACTTTCATTCAGATTAGCACTACTAAATACCCAACAATCTTGCCTCTTTTCAGTTTCTGATGATAAAACCAATAAAACAGACACCTGGAATTTCTCTCGTGTTGCCAAAGGAAAATCCATGAATAAAATCTGTTAGCGTATTGCCTCATGATTAATTTACGATGGAACTGTCACATTCGGCCATCGCCTTAACAGATAAGATAGCGTTACCAGTAGGCCAGCTGATACCTCGGATTTTTATTTATCAATTTATTTAATTTT
>NC_051407.1:41417303-41417377 GCF_015228065.2 Penaeus monodon
CTTGAATAAATGTAAGACATTTGAACGCCTCAAAATATTCACGTGAAGTTGGGCTAAGTCAATGACCTGAACAC
>NC_051407.1:41417790-41417949 GCF_015228065.2 Penaeus monodon
TCAGTGAACTCGTAACAGAAAAAAAAGCAAGGCTGGGGGTCCGGCGGGCTGGCCAAGTGACGGGTACGTATCAAGGCCCCAAGTGAAGCCACGCTGCTCATATTAATTCCTTCATTATCCCCGGCACTCTGTTATTCCTTGAGGATCTCTTGAGCGGCG
>NC_051407.1:41418167-41418333 GCF_015228065.2 Penaeus monodon
GACGATGAGGTTGGGGGAGAAGCGGAAAAGATCGCGCAGGAGGCGACAGGAAGGCAAAAAAGACAGACGTAGAAGATATTCGACGAAAAGCAAGATCGTCGAGGAAAGCGAGACCTAGAAAATGCGAGCGAGAAAGGGGAGGAGAAAAGGACAGAGAGAAAAAAAA
>NC_051407.1:41418673-41418906 GCF_015228065.2 Penaeus monodon
TCGGCGCGGATGGAGATGTCCATGGGCGGCGCTGCCTGTCGAAGGCCACTGCGCTGAGCACGATCAGCGCTTCCCTCGGTGCCGGGAATGGGTGGCAATGGCGATGCACAAAAGTGGGAGCCAATTAAAATTCCACAATCATGCACGACTTCAAGCATCATGATAACCCTGAGGAGCCTCCCCCCCCCTCCTTCAACCCGCTATGATCCCCCCCCCCTCATCGCTCGGACCAG
>NC_051407.1:41418963-41420481 GCF_015228065.2 Penaeus monodon
CCTTCCTCGCTGCATTCCCTCCCCCCTTCCCCCTCCCCAGCCTCTCTGGCTGTTGGCACTCCTCACTCCCGGCGCCACCTCGGGGGTCTGGCGACGGACGGGGTCAGCGCCCACGGCTCTGCTCCCAATGTAAACAAAATAGAGAGAGCTAAGTCGCGAGATCAAATAAACACTTGGTCTGGACGATGATCTGTGATCCTCTCGCGGCGGGGACGTGGCGATTCGACGACGGTCTGCGGCGCCCAGGTACTCCGCGTCCGTTCAGCCAGCCGGGTTAAAACACGTACCCAATATCTCCGGGATAATTCGGACTTTTATCCCCTGCGTGTCCCTGCCTGAGCGCTTGCCACGGAGCCAGACAGACACAACTCTGGCCGCGACCAAGGTTCTCTCTCCTGCCACTGAGGTGACGCCACTCCGGGTGAGACTGGCTCCAGTTAACAGTCAGCACAGCCAACTGCAGCCCGGGCTAGTGCCACCGGGTTCGAGTTAGATATAAATATACAGGGACAGAGGTTGCAGCGTTGCATTACGTAAATAGAGGCGATAATCCAGCGTAGGATATTCTCTGGGAGGGATTTGGCGTCTGGACATACAAAATCGGTGGAATCTATTGGCATGTAGAGCAAATATTCATGACAAAGGGGAAGTTAACGAGTTGAACATCCTTTTCCAATTAGTCTAAATCAATTGTTTATGTCGACAATAAAATATTATGATTGGTTATTTAGCGCGCAACTATCTTTGATGTACGCAGCAGAAATACAATAGAATGCTGCGCTTGATTAAAACTACTATTAGCTATAGGTTGCTTACATGCAATGGTGAATATGTGCGTTTTGCTCAAATGTAATAAAATAAAAGAATCTGCCTATATCGCACTAATTGGACACACCTACTAAAATAACCGAACAAACCTGCGCCACCTGGAAACGCTAACAACACGGGGGAAATCACTAGTGTATGGTAACATAAGTAACCTTATTACTTTTATGCTGCAGCGGGAGGGTAGCCATCTCTCTGCATAGAGAATTAACCAAGTGACAATGTCGTAAATGGGTTCACTGAAAAAATACGGCGCAAAAAAATGACCTTACTTCTTGTAAAGCAGTTAAGAGTTAGATGACAGACCTCCGGAGATTCAAGTTTCGAATTAGACTCGGCCTCTCGGTGGCCAGTGTACCTTTTATGGTTTAATTAGTTCACTAATCACGTAGGGGTCAGTTTTACCTAAGGGGGTCTTTCTCTCGTACACAGTCAGTAAGTGTTACATCAAATACACTCTCCATTTGCCGAGTACATACTACGCTAATGCATTATTCATAGCCACCAATAAGCTGGCTGTAACTGGTGACTTGATCAGATCGATGCTTTGATTATAAGCATATAAAGTAGTTTTAGCGACGTGGTATTTCATCAACGCCCTTGTAAAATTTAAGACCGAGGAAGTAAGCAGGGGCCACAGCCCGCTGGACAGACATTGGACTTTGCAGGAAGGCTTTCGAACTCGCCCCGCCT
>NC_051407.1:41420729-41420794 GCF_015228065.2 Penaeus monodon
ATGACGAGTACTGATAGGGCGATAATGGTTAGTATGTGACGAAGTTTGGCGGCGAGTGAGTGAAC
>NC_051407.1:41420849-41421053 GCF_015228065.2 Penaeus monodon
AACAGTGCGGAACGTACTCCGTGAGAGTTGAAATTGACATCATACTCAAGTTATTTTGTCTTGGAATGTTGCTGGATATCTGATATGAATGAATTCTGACAGGAAGTAGTCGAGGACAGTGAGCAAGTGGCCGATGTGACAAATGTATCTAGAAGAAAATCACAGAATCATGTTTTGATTAGTGGTAAGTGTAGGTGATGGTGA
>NC_051407.1:41421122-41421276 GCF_015228065.2 Penaeus monodon
GTGATATGATGCGACATAGTAGTTGTATGTAGTGTGTGTATAACGATTTTAACGTATATATGTGCTAGGTATAGTGTTTTGTATTATATATGATGTAAACCAGTTCAGCAACTATGTACTTGTAAAGTTAATTACATACTTGAATTTTAATCTC
>NC_051407.1:41421588-41422187 GCF_015228065.2 Penaeus monodon
GTTTATTCACTAGATAAGCACAAACATTCCTAAAAGTGCGTTTGAGAATTATACAAAACTGCGTTGCTGATCTTCCCTCCTTGCTTGCTCGCCCCTAACCGTGCGTGTGTGTTTGTTGATACGCGCATACATGCGTGCTTGGCTATGCTTGCGAGCACACCTCTACTAAAACCTCTCACATATAGCAAACCTCGATGCATCTCCTCAGTGCAAAGAACATCTGGCCAGGTAAAGAACTTGAACGCTCGAACATCTCGTCTGCGGGATGCCCAGGGCGCTATCGTTCGCGCTTATCAGGATGCCCCTATCACGGCCACTGCGCCTCGATAAGGGTGCCACTCGCCGTGAATCCACAGCACGGAGACACTGTCAGGACGCAGCAGTACGAGGACGAAGTGTGATTTAAATCCTTTTTTTTTCGTTTGTTTGATGGATATATAGCAGAACGCCGTTATGCAAGGGTTAGATTTAGTGAAAGGATTCACAGAAATTTCGATATAAATATCTCAACAGACTACATAGATTGACTTGACTTGCCATGCAAAGTCGTGTCCTACTACCAAGTCATACATACACACAAGCAAATATATAGTCCTTCT
>NC_051407.1:41422274-41422480 GCF_015228065.2 Penaeus monodon
ATCCGCAATGCTACAGAACACCTTAAGAATCCGCTACAACCCCCAACTCCATCGCCAAAATGGCAAACCTCGAGCGCAAATATGCTACACGAATTACAGACAAGCCATGATTGCAATACGGATTCTCACGTGTCAGGCAGCATTACGAGTCTCGCTAAAACGGCAACACTCTAAGAAATCAAATCGGCAATGACCTAAGTTTTTAT
>NC_051407.1:41422498-41422664 GCF_015228065.2 Penaeus monodon
CGTTTCTACTAACGAGTTATCAGCGGAAACTGATGATACTCTCTCTCCGTTTCTACTAACGAGTTATCAGCGGAAACTGATGATACAAGCTACGGCTGATAAATATTACGAAAGGCTCTTTTCCTCAAATTATTCAGACATTATCAAATCCATTAGGGGATATTCT
>NC_051407.1:41422929-41423197 GCF_015228065.2 Penaeus monodon
ACTTCATTTCCTTTTCCTACTTGCGACTCTCACTATCTTAACCTGCCTAATTACGATGGCTATTATTACATTCATTAACACTTTCACCGCATAATCAACATTATCATTTGACGCTACAAAGAAAATAATTTTCATAATCACTTTTACTATTTTCTCAAATTACTTCATCTTGATCCTCACAGCAACAAGGGGGAGAAATTAGCTATTTCATTAACTTATATCAAAGCGTAATGTACTCAAAATCTATCTCACGCACCGGCGGAAAGTT
>NC_051407.1:41423777-41423872 GCF_015228065.2 Penaeus monodon
TGACACCACTACGACCACTATTACTTCTACTAAAACCATACGACGAGGAAAATTAACAATAATCCTGCCTTGATATATAAAAAAAAGGAAATCCC
>NC_051407.1:41423945-41424032 GCF_015228065.2 Penaeus monodon
AAACGAGTGTCTATAGGTTACATAGACGTAAATCATAGACGTACATACATAGACGGTACATCATCTCGGTTTTGGTTCAGAGATGCT
>NC_051407.1:41424264-41424560 GCF_015228065.2 Penaeus monodon
CCATTCTTAGTTCATACCTTCTTGTCTCTCTCTCATTTTCATTTCAAATGTATTCTCTTCATCTTTATTCGACTTACAATTCATTTTTCCGCAGCAGCTTCTCTCCCCCCCCCAGCGACTACGCTAACATGCTGGCGCCCGTCAGTATCTTCATCATAATTTGACAGCAAATTCAAAATACTGATTAATTTCTCGCAAATAATATCGTGACGTTAAGGAATCATTCAATCAAACTGTCATATGCAAATGAGCAAAACTACAAATGATTTTTGCTGTTATCAAGTAATCACTCTTAC
>NC_051407.1:41427242-41428254 GCF_015228065.2 Penaeus monodon
CAACTAAAGTTTTCCATAGGCCATGAAACCCAAGACCTGCGTTGTCTTTCGTAAAAATCTGACATACCGATAAAATTTGCATATCACATCTGTGCGACGACTTGACATGACAGAGGGATCAACTACGTTCTTTGATTACCCCCTACCCTCATATCCCTCCCTCGTCCCCCCACGTCCAACATCACACCTCAAACATACATTCATGTGTGACTGAGAACTGCAGAAAATTATATTAGTATTAATTCCGAAAACGATGGAATTCCTGGTAACGTAACCCAACTGGTGTAATAATAATTAAGATATTTCCGTTCTTTTTGCTGTGATCTGGTTTAATCATTCATCATTGCTATATCTATTTACTCCTGACTTAACATTTCTTATTGAAGAGGATGATAAATGAAATTCACTAAATCCACTTTTTCGTGTAACCTGATTTTTTTCTGAAAAAAAACACGAAAATTACCTCTTTTAATCATTCCACATCGGTAACATTTACCAGCATGAAGATAAATCGAAAATGGAAGAAAATAATTTCCACTTTCGCCATAAAATGTCGACACGTGCAAGCAGACCTCCTCTATAAACCAGCAAGTCACGAAAACTTCAATCATATTTAAATCAATTCCAGTCACACTTATTCGCGATCGGCTCCCGAGTGCCGCCAGCGAGCCACGGGCGGCGTGAGCTCAAAGCCGTCACGTTTGGGCCAGACCTCGCACTCGCCGCCGAGCCTGGCTTGCGACAAATTAGAAAGCTCTCTGGGTGAGCTTCGCCCTTTATTTTGCAAGGCTTGAGCTAAGCGTCACTTTACTCTAAACAATCCAGATAAAGTACTAATGTGTTTACACAACTCCCGACCGCTTAATTTGCTTCTAGTCTGCAAGCATGATAGGGAGGTGTTGCAAAAAAATAAGCAGCCTGCAATAACACAGCAACAAGATCCCTCTTAGCCACAGGAACTATTATAGATCAAGGGAAGACAGGTTTGGGCGGCGCAGCACCTTGGATGAGA
>NC_051407.1:41428274-41428474 GCF_015228065.2 Penaeus monodon
TGACCGGCCAAGGTCGCGAGGGCTCCCTGCTGAGCTTGGGACTCGGGTGGGGGTCTCGTTCCTACCCTGACCTGACCTCCGACCTTACTACAAAAAGGTCTGGGGTGAAGGTGTCAAGCTGGGCCCAGGTAGTTAATGACTGTTTTACAGCATTTACACTTGCGAATTGTGCTAGCGACGCCGATTTTTTGAAATACGTG
>NC_051407.1:41429287-41430082 GCF_015228065.2 Penaeus monodon
TGCGCCACACCTCTGTCAGCTTGGCTTGGCTGGGGCTAAATCCTTACATTCCTTCCTTTTCCAACGCCACGCCGATTATCTGCCGACGCTGCTGTGATCGCCCGGGCTTCTAATAATGTCTAGCCTTACTCATTTCCTTTACCGATATTCCAACAGATAACGCCGCCATCTCCCGGTGGCGGCGCGATTTCTTTCTTTTTCTTAGAATATAAAATTTAATTCTGCGCATTCGGATAGATATCGAGATGATCTTACAATCTATTACATTTTACTCTTACAAAGCAAGACTTCAAATATCGTCCGGAAGACCTCGGTCGTGAAAATCCACGGAATGGAATTAACAAGACGGCTTTCCAGCAGGTGGCCGCGATCTGGGTTAGAATCACATTAAATTCACAAGGACGGGAATAACACTTCACTATATACATATACTGCGCATAACACACGATTTTGCTCGTTCTCAGAATCTGTAAATAAATTAGTAATAATGAAATAGGAGCTAAATCTTATGCCTTTGAAGAAAAGAAGGCAATAAATTATGTAACCTCACATTACGAGAGAAAGAATAAATCTGAGACAGTGTATAATATTTTTGAGAACATTAATAATTTAAAATTACATAAATTCTATATAATTTTGAAATTCCCCAAATAACGCAGACGTATACAGCAAGGTAAAGAGCACAAAGGTGTCCCACGGGGGTCCACAGGGATAGGAGGCCCGGGGCGTCCTGCAGAGGATGCAGGACGCCGCCGCCGCGGCCACGGAGCGGAAAACAGCGCGCGTGTCGGCCAC
>NC_051407.1:41430099-41432729 GCF_015228065.2 Penaeus monodon
CTACCTTCCAGCCGGCGGAAGAGTTGGAGTCGCCCTTATCCTTGAAGTAGGGCACGTTCTGAACCATCCAATCGTAGATCTGGGACAGCGTGGCGCGTCCGTCGGGGGACGACATGATGGCCTGTGCGATGAGGTCGGCGTAGGACATGTTGCCCCAGGGGTTCCGGCGGGAGGTGTTCTTCTTGGGCGGGCCGCCCGGAGGGTCGCCCGGACCAACGGCGCCCGGAGGCCGCGGCTGGTCAACGGGGACCGGGCCTTCGGTGGCGACCGCCACGGGCTCTTCCCCTTCCATGTAGCCTTCGGGGCATGGCAGCGGCCACGTGTTCGAGCGCGAGCGTGCCACGGGCTCGAAGTTTGGGTCAATCTCGATACGGTGGTGTGGGGGAGGCTGAAGGCTGGTGGGGGTAACGGGTGTCAAAGGCATGCCAGCCTGCATGGGCGGGCCACCTACATGTGGGCCACCGCTCCCCGGGGATGTATGACCGCCCATGCCCACGCTTGTGGGTGGCAGTGCCACAGGTGTAGTTTCCATAATATCGTGTCCTGTATCAGGTTCCTCTTTCACCAACGAAAAGAAACTTGTTGCCATCATTACAAAAATGCAGAACAAAATCACAAAGACTTAAGAGTGAAGTACTGGTTGACACTTGATGCGGAATAATGTATTGGTCACACGCGTCGTCACCGAGGCCCGAGGCGAGTGGACATGATCATCACTACACTGGAGGAGCGCGCGTCCTAAGGCTACGCGGCCCACCGACTGACTGACTGACTGGCCCGACCCGACCCACGACGAGCTGCCGCCACTCGCCACCAGAGGCGCCACCGGCTGCGACCACTAACTTTGCACACTCACCATTTGCACTATTTTCATTCAAATAACTACATTCACAACATGAGGATAACACACAGCACACACTGACGGGATGTCCTGTCATCATTATTGGTGAATAGATCGAAAGGACGGTGCTTGCAGTTCTGAATGAGTGGAAGCAAGCACTGTTGACAACCCTTCTTCACCTTACCCTCTCAGGACAAAACACACTGATACTATTGCGTCATAATATATTCTGCGTTTACAAATCGACACTCCACCATCTATGGCCCCGAGATCGTTAAAAACTTATTTGATACAAATCTGATCAGTTCTAGATAACCTAAACAGGCCAAGGCTTAGCTGTCACGTGCAAACGAGGAATGTAGGCGCACAGGTATACTTGAATTATCTGAAAAAAGTGAAATTTATAAGGTATTTGATTATATTTATTCCGAAATTGAAGACTACATGAATTTATTATATTACTTTGAAGGAAATACATTCCACACAACAAAGTTACTGGTTGCAACATGCTTTTATCACATTTTTTCTATAATTTGTGTAATATCTCGTGGTACACGATTACTCGGTATCTCTCTCGACAAGCGAAATATTCTTTTCCTTAAGACTGCGACTCTCATACCTTCAGATGTGGTTTATTGATGTTCACCTAATTACTTCCATTTTTCATTTGCTGACATACCGTGTAATGAAGCTAATGTCGGTTAATCTATAGGCCTACCTCAAAGGATATATCTGGAGGAAAAACCTGACATTTTAAGTATAAAATAATATTCCTCCGTTATCAAAAAAGAAACCTCTCTCGCAGAGCTGTACACCCTTCCCCTGTCTCCCCTCCCCCCTCGTCGCCTCCCCCTCTCCCGCCCCACCTGTCCTGAGCCACCCCATGGTCTTCACCTTGCGTCACCAGACCGCGAGACCTGCCTTGGGACATCCTATTCGGGGATACGGGATTGTTCTCTCTGTGATAGCCCGCCCCCACCCCCGCCAATGGGTGAGGTGGGGGTGGAATTAGGATATCGAGGGGGTGGGGGCGGCGGGGTGTGTTGCACTCGGCCCAAGGGTGTGTCGAGCTATCGCTGTGGGGGGTCGGGTCCTCCACGTGTCCCGAATACCTTACCTTTATAGAACTAGAATGATATTATAAGATGATCAGTGTCATAGCTCGGGGTTCAACCGTATTAACCAATGTGAGCTAACTTCAGCGAGATGTGAGACCCGGTTTGGCTAGTTCACCCTCAAGTGTGAAGCGCGTCGATATAATTGTATGAGCTGTGAATTACAATGGATTTATTTTTATTATTGTATTTAATACCGTGAGTTATTAGCCTCATACCTGTCGTTAACGACTCCGCATGTACACGAACTCGTTCCTGGATACGTATTTTCTTTATTATCATAAATATCAATATAAAAGAAAAACTCGTTAGCCCTTTCCTCTGTCCATCGTATTATTCTTTGCAAAATCACTATGCATTGGCAACTCGATCCATTGACTGACGTATTTAGTCATCTACTCCATGGCCGCGAATGATTTTCACCGGTCGAAGAGTACTCCGCAGCACCGCATCGAAAAGGCCTTATTGCATTTTCTTATAATATGATGGGAATGCGCTTAATTCTGATTGTACCGCAAATATCACTGTATGTTATCATCTCCATGTATAAGTTCCGAAAGTATACAAGAGTACAGCTTCGGTTCTAAGTCTTAAAACAAAGAAAACTTCATAAGCTTGAAACTTCATATACATGAAAGCATACTAATGAACACATCCGTATTACTGTATGATAT
>NC_051407.1:41433601-41433722 GCF_015228065.2 Penaeus monodon
GTATATCGTCATCTTAACAATATGTAACAACATTTATCACGGGCAACATCTTCGCTATTAACAGCTGGTGATGAAAAGGGACAACGTGCCAATTATATCAACAGAATAAGCATTGGCGGCG
>NC_051407.1:41435556-41435702 GCF_015228065.2 Penaeus monodon
GTTCTTGTGACCATAACAAGTAAACTGATGAAAAAAAAACTTCTCTACTATTAATGTTGCTACTATTGCACCAACTTTTGATATCAATAACATCCCTGGTAAGCAAATATAACTAACCATCATACTGCAAAGAATGCAATTAATAA
>NC_051407.1:41436007-41436432 GCF_015228065.2 Penaeus monodon
TTCTATTTCTATAATAGCATTATAATCGTTATTCCCCTTCTTACTTTTATGAATATCATTACTGTCATTATCATTTATTTTTGTTAACACTTACTTTTCCTTGTTTTTCATCATCACTTTTCTTGAAACCAAGAAATATCAGAATATTTTTGGAGCTCAGTGCTTACCTTTGGCGCTATTGCATTTATATGCTCGTGTAAAAGACGACTGAATGTGTTTTTATTCTTATATTACCTTAGTTATACGCGGATTAAGCAGGAAAAGCAGACAAGAGTAATATGTTTTATTTTTTTTCACATAACATCCTTTGCAACCAATATCAGCAATTCAATTTAAACCTTGTAGATAATTTTAATCTTCTTTCACCCTACGTTCCCCAACATAGACACAAACGTTCTCAGATAATAGCACAAAAAAACATTTGT
>NC_051407.1:41436541-41437153 GCF_015228065.2 Penaeus monodon
AAACCGGCGTAAGACTTCCGCTGGTCTTATCAGTATATGTGATATGGATAGTCTTGTCAGATTGATTTATTCATTTGTCAGCTGTGAAGCCTGATCTTGTAACTGAAATATGTGAATCCAATTTTATATTTAGACTTACGTAATCTTTTTCTGTGACAGAAGTCTTCACAAAAGTCCAGAATCAAGTCAGTCATCACCGGACCAAATGAATCGAATAAAAGCTTTCGTTTCTGCTTTTCGGTAAATAATTCGGAGAAAGCAATACTTTCTCTCGCTGCTTGCCATACGCACCAAGACGAGAGGGTCTGTGCGGCCTAAGCGTTTGGGAAGAGCCGAGTTCGGAATGAGAATGCGTGGAGTCATGTTGGAGGATGTGGCTTTCACTCTTATCCAGAGTCACAGGAGCAGTTGGCAGCGTTGCCTCAGTTCACATTTCCGAGCGTGTTCAAGTCATTGTATTTTTTGCTACGTCGGGAAAGTAGCTTCTGAGGTTCTTATTAGTCACGTGCTTTGCAAATTATTTCATTACTGTTCCAGTGTCTCTCTAAATAGAGTGTACGTGTGCAAACTTAGATTCGTTACATATGCGTCAACATTAGAATATAAGCTTTC
>NC_051407.1:41438205-41439439 GCF_015228065.2 Penaeus monodon
CTGTGGCCCCGCAAAGGAGGGAGAGGCGCGGCGAGCGAGCGAGGCCGAGGCGCGTCGGGGTCCTACCTTCCATCCTGCGGATGAGTTCGAATCGCCCTTGTCCTTGAAGTAAGGTATGTTGGCCACCACCCAGTCATAGATCTGGGCGAGCGTGAGGCGTCTCTCGGGGGAGGAGCTGATCGCCGAGGTGATGAGGTCGGCGTAGCTCATGCCGCCCCACGCGTTCCTGCGGGTGCTGCCCCCCTTCTTGCTGCTGTTTGCAGGCACTGCAGCCGGGGTGAGGCCGCACGGGGCGCTGTCGCCCACCTCGGGGTATTGCTGCCCATGGTGAGGAGCCATGGCCGTAGGAGGGAAGTAGTGCTGGGAGGGAGCTTCGTCCTGGGACGGCGGGGGCCACGTGTTACAGCGGCCCCGGGGCATCACCTCCGTCAGGCACTCCATCTGGCACTCACAATACTACCTTTCGGTGGCACCGAGTCTCCCGCTGTCTGCTCCGGGTCTCAGGAGCCTCCTAAAACACACAGGTAAATGACATAGACTTTGTTGGCTCTTGGCACTGTGCAAAGCCACCAGAGACACAGGGAGGCACTAGGAGGTGAGTGCCTCCTAGCTCCCCCCTTGGACACTGTCCATAAACATAACACACATCACAGGGACACACGGGACACGCGGACACCAACGATTATATTCCCCTATGGCAGTCAAACAATATTACGTCAGGACATAACATGCAGTTATGGCAGTCATGCGACCAAAACAGGGTTATAACATTTCCATCATGCTGAGGGAGCCGCCTCGCGAGCGGTGTCGGGCATGGTGGTGGCGCGTGTGGAGCAAGGCGTGTGGAGCAGCGGCGAGCGCGACCTGGTGTCCCCTCACGCGTCCACGCGACACTGGTCCGCCGCCGACGGCCTCAGTGCAAGCTTTTGGCGGCGGCCACCAGAGCGGCGCCACCGAACAACCGGAGGCCCACACAGGTGAACTCAATGAACGGCCATCATGCACCTGCCGCTGTTGTGTATTGCCGCCGCCACCGCTGCTGCTCTTGCACCCCGCTGTGACCTGTGATGAATGATACCTGTGCAGCTCATGGCCAGCCTTGCATGACGGCGAACCGTGACTTAATGACGAACGCAAGACTCACCGCGAACATTCTTTATTTGGATATTAAGTTTTCCAAGATTAGGCAAGGCTGTCCATTTACTGCCGAAACGACCATAAAAGCATCTGCATT
>NC_051407.1:41439772-41439904 GCF_015228065.2 Penaeus monodon
TAAGATTGTTGTTGTTAGTTGTTGGCCATGTCGGCGCTCCCTTTCGCTGCTCCGAAAGATGGGTAAAATAGTCCATTAGGCTAACCCACAAGTCTACGGAAAAATAACATCTGATTTCAGTTGCAAACTCAA
>NC_051407.1:41440055-41440183 GCF_015228065.2 Penaeus monodon
TGCACCTCCAAGTAGTTCGCCAAATATTTAAGATTAGACGAAACTTGTCTTACATTTTGCAATATCATTGCACCGCTTATGTATTGATAGGGGACACATGTTGCCAGTTTGCAGATAAACGACTGGCT
>NC_051407.1:41441044-41441398 GCF_015228065.2 Penaeus monodon
TCTCGCTTCACTCATCTAAAATGCAGCGGCATTCTTTTGTTTTTCCAAGCACGCCAGACCTATTCGAAATTATTGCGTGGAACAAGGGCATTGCTGGGTGGGAAATGGCGTTGAACAGATGCGCTTGTGACCTACGCCGCAAGTAAGATGCCAGGCGCCGTGGGTTTTGCAACATTGCACGAGTGTTGAAATCTTTTTTTTTTTTGCAATACTGACCAATACTATTGGTGGTTGAGGCTATAAGAGGATTCAATGGTGATTGGAAAAGAGTCATGATGCTACATATGCAAAGGGAAGTTCAGGATAGGATTTATGTGCAATGCTTGTGGGAAAATTCTGTTCTGTGTGATTAGA
>NC_051407.1:41443370-41443456 GCF_015228065.2 Penaeus monodon
TTTTTTTTTAAAATATAAAATTTTTTAAAATAAAAAAATTTTTTATTTTAAATATTATATAAAAATTTATATTTTTAAAATTTTTT
>NC_051407.1:41443944-41444121 GCF_015228065.2 Penaeus monodon
TTAAAAAAAAAAAGGGGAGAGAGAGAGAGAGAAAAAAAGGGGGGAAAAAGGGGGAAAAGAAAAAGGGGGAAAAGGGGGGGGGGAAAAAACCCCCAAAGGAGGGGAAAAGGGAAAATTGGGGGGGGGGGGGAAAAAAAAGAGGAGAAAAGGGGGGAAAGAGAAAAAGGGGAGGAGAAA
>NC_051407.1:41444207-41444355 GCF_015228065.2 Penaeus monodon
AAAAAAGAGGGGGAAAAAAAGGGAAAGGGAAAAAAAGGGGGGGGAGAGGAAAAAAGGGGGGAAAAAAGGGGGGGGGGGGGGGGCCCCCCCCCGGGGGGGCCCTTTTTTTTTTTTGGGGGGGGGGGCCCCCCCGGGGCCCCCCCCCCCC
>NC_051407.1:41444733-41444882 GCF_015228065.2 Penaeus monodon
CCCCCCCCCCCTTTCTCCCTCCCCCCTTTTTTTTTTTCCCCTCTTTTCTCTCTCTCCCCCCCCCTTTTTCCTTTTTTTTCCCCCTCTTTTTTCCCCTCCTTTTTTTCCCTTTTTTTCCCCCCCCCCTTTTTTCTCCCTTTTTTCCCCCC
>NC_051407.1:41448201-41448556 GCF_015228065.2 Penaeus monodon
CCCCCCCTCGGCGGGCCCGTCTTTTGGAAAAAGGGGTAGGGGCGCCCCATTTGCCATCCATAATTTTAGTCCAAAATTTTTTTTCCCCCCCTAAGGCGGTGACGGAGGCCCCCCGGGGAATTTGCACCCTCCCCCTTTTAGTTTTTAGGGAAACTGAGGGCCTTTGATTTGTGCCCCCTGGGCCCCGCCCATCACATCAGCGCAAACAAGCCCTTCCCCTCAGAGAGCGCGGAAACAAATTTACTAAAGAAAAAATTCGTCAATGGGCTAACCCGCTTTTCTTGAGCGGGGGTTTTACAACGTAAAATTCGGGCGCGGCCGAGTGCAAGGGCCATGTAGGTGGGGGTGAGTGGCT
>NC_051407.1:41449811-41449935 GCF_015228065.2 Penaeus monodon
AACTAAGGTTATTTCTCACTTATGACGAGTTAATTAGCGTAATTACAGTTTGTATTAATGACTTTTTACAGATATGCAACACCATTAGACTCGACAGGCATCCCCACTACTCAACAATGCAATA
>NC_051407.1:41450057-41450148 GCF_015228065.2 Penaeus monodon
GAAGTGGGCTTGTGCGAGTGTATATGTAATCTAAGAATAAATAGATAAAAATAAAAACCTGTTCCTTGAAAATCAAAATAAAACGACAGAA
>NC_051407.1:41450387-41450564 GCF_015228065.2 Penaeus monodon
GCTCGTACCAAAACTAGGGAGGGTCACAAACCAGTGTCGGAAAGGCCGGAAATCCTCATTAAGATAATATGTGGTGTCCGCTTACCCATTATCTCCGAACCATCATGCGTATTGTCTTGATAGAATGCTTGCTTGAAATCCTGGGCCAATAATCATTAATCCCGGGATATCAATGCA
>NC_051407.1:41450786-41450998 GCF_015228065.2 Penaeus monodon
GGCCTAGGGAGTTGCAATAAGTTCCTCAAGCGAGCCTTATCGTTGACGTCCATAATCAGATAAAGACGTTGCATTTTTCCAGCTGGACGTGAAATCTAAGGCTGTCGCTAAGTATATCTACCAACACGACTTTTTTATGCTGTCTCGTTCAAACACGGTTTCACGTATAATGATTTTCAAGCCGTGTTCAAAAAAGAAGGAGGAGGAGGAGG
>NC_051407.1:41451368-41451750 GCF_015228065.2 Penaeus monodon
GAATGAATAAACGAAGTCAAAATGAAAAAAAAAAAAAATCCCAAGGCACTCGCGAACGCCTTTATAACTCGATATCAAGACGCATTTGATGGCGACAAAAAGTGAAAATAAATGTCGAGATGCATAAGGGAATTCGCCAAAAATATAACGTTTTTTTTTCTTCCGTTTTTTGGGTATTGAAGTGTCTGGCAACTGAGCAACATTACTCACGGTGCAAGATGACTTGAAGTTAATTGTGTCCAAGTTGATGACGCCACCATGTTTAGCCATTTGCTGAAATGTGATTAGACATTAGACATTTAGAAATATGACTAGACATTTAGAAATATGACCAGACATTTAGAAATATGATCAGACATTTAGAAATATGAAAATGAGAAAT
>NC_051407.1:41452162-41452404 GCF_015228065.2 Penaeus monodon
TTATTGCCATTACTATTATGTCATGGGTAATTATATAATTACATACGTTTGTATATACAGATATGTATGGTGGTATGATGGTATTTAACACATAATTCTGATGAAGAATCGGCATCAAAGTATTATGTATCTTGTATCAAGAAACGATTCCTTCTCATTCATCCTTGCTTAAGGAGACAGTAAGCAGACGCCTTTTCAAACGCGTTCGCAGGTCACCCCCCCCCCCCCAACGCGACGTGGCG
>NC_051407.1:41452856-41453014 GCF_015228065.2 Penaeus monodon
GTTCCCGTGATCGATGAATTGAGTGACGTCACACACACCGAAACGAAACAGATCAATATAACGTCTTTGATCGCTAACGCTTTCGGAGTTTTCAAAGCAAAACCGGGCTCGCGACGCAACTGCTTACGGTTAGATCATGCTGAGAACCCCAGGTCCAC
>NC_051407.1:41454379-41455786 GCF_015228065.2 Penaeus monodon
GGCATATAAGGTCCCCCTTTCGAGGCCTAATCAAATCCGTCTCCCGATAAACAATAATCGGCGCCGCTGGAGCCTCGCCGCCTCGTCAGCGTCTGGAGTATCACACGTCGCCGCCGACGCCGCGCCCCTCACGCCCTTTCTCTTGCCCCAGGCCGTTGCTCTCGCCAATTCCTCACTGGAGAAGAGTACCTTGGTGTTATCCCCCCTTCCCCTTTAAGAAAAAAGGGGAGAAAAATCTCGTTTGTTTCAAATCTGCATTTGGAAAAAAGTTCTCCACGTGACTTAATCTCCGAGGAAGAAATCTGAATGCCAAATCCGATGTCATTACGTGGTTAATTAAAGTCATCTTTCTAGGCGACGCTCCCTTTACCTTAACTCTATTGTTTTATATGTGAAATCTGATCTTTTACGAGGCCCCTTTGTAAGAGGCTCCCAAACACCCCGAGGCGCCCGACCCAGAATTGGATCGCATTGCATTGTGGAACGAAAAGCGCGGGAAAAGAATGCACTTGTTAGAAAAATGGCAAATGAAAGCAATCTACATGAAAATTTGGCTGTGTGCTGTCTTAATTTCTTAATTACGATGCAAATGTAATTAACCGTGACTTCTTAAAACTGGAGGCAAGAAGGGCGTACATGCAGCTCTTCCCTGACAGACATAATTATCAGCAAGAGTGGCGCGACGTGTCTCCGGCCACAGGGGTTAGGCGGCCGCTGGGTTTAGGCGACCGCGCGCGTAAGACGACCGCCGCGCTATAAAGATCGCTTTCTCAGGCGGACGCTTATGCAAGTCGACGTTCCTTGCCTCGCACGACTTTGTAGAATCGAAGGACAACAAGAATCACCGCGTTTTGACGAACACCGGGTTATAACGGCCACTGAATTTAGAAACCCGCTAAGGTAAGACGAAGGGCAAAGGAATTGGTGCTTTAGGGAGACTTGCCGAAGCTATCAGATCTTCCATACAGTCGATTCCTCAACGCATTCATTGGGTTAATACGACCTCAAACTTTTCCAGAAGCGGTCGTTTTTTTTATCGCTAAGAAGAGAACAAGGCGCTGTGAAGACTAGGTGAGTGGATGTGGCCACGGCGCTCAGCGGCTTAAGAATATAAAAAAAACTTTGAGCTTTATACATTTACGCTATTCTGGCTTTAGAGATCAATATGTTTGCTAATTATTTAATTAGTGAATCTAATGTTGACATATTGGGTGTATAGCTAATAACTCTCACTTTCTATCGACATTTAATATAATAAGACTTATTCAAATCCACTTCACAGTCTTTCTAATACACCATACAAGCTTACAACACAACCGCCAGGCTTACCACACTCCTATGGACACGGGGAAGGGGTAAGTGAAAGCAGGGAACCGCCTCAGCTGATAATTCGCTCCTGTCAGCGTG
>NC_051407.1:41460632-41461233 GCF_015228065.2 Penaeus monodon
TATCTTTTATATTTTTTTTTCCCTTTATTTTTGTTATTTGTATGTATTGTGTATCTATTTTAAATCTTATCATGTATTATTATTATATTATCTTATTAAAATTTTTATTTTTTTTTTATATTATTTACATATTACCATTTATCCTACTATGGCATTTTCTATTTATTACCCCCCCTATTTAATATTTTTTTTTTACTATCCATTTCTATTTATATTATTAAATTTTATTTTTTCTCTATATTTTCTAATTTAATTTCTATATTTATTATATTATTTTATTATTTTTATATTTATAAATGCTTTTGTTTTTTTTTTTTTATTTTTATTTTTTATATTCTTTTCTATATTATTTCTTCATTGCATTTTTTTATCTTTATATTTTATTTTTATCCTTATCTTATTTTATTTCTATTTTTTATTTTTCTTTTTTCCTTTGTTTATTATATTATTATTCTATCTTCTTTTATATTTTATATAAAATATATATTATATACCTATATATCACACATACCATGCGTGTGTGGGTATGAAATATGTTCATCTATTTTTTTATCTATCATCTTCACAGACACACCACACTATATTATATTTTTAATTAATA
>NC_051407.1:41461295-41461446 GCF_015228065.2 Penaeus monodon
TATGTTCTATTATACTCTATCTATCTCTTCTATTTATTCTATCCTTTCTTTTTTTATATTTCTTATATTATATATCTTATTATTTTTATTTCTTATTTGTTATATTCATATATTATATTTTTTCTTATTATATACTATATTTCCTTCTATT
>NC_051407.1:41461793-41461900 GCF_015228065.2 Penaeus monodon
GGAAAAATATGTGGAAAGGGAAGCAAGAAAATGACTGGAGGAAGAATCGCAAAGAGAAGGAAGCCTTAACAAGGATTCTCTTTTTAAACGGTTTACAACAACAACTA
>NC_051407.1:41462146-41462585 GCF_015228065.2 Penaeus monodon
GCCTCATCATATTCTTCTTCATCCTTATGATGAACAATAACAAAACAAGATACATAATAATTACCATTATTAGCCACAACGATAGAACATCATGATCACCACCACAGCGACAGCATCATCATTATCATCATAAACAACAACAACACGAAAAAGATAAATAAATAGAATAAAAAAGGATAAGCAGAAAACACAGCATGAAATGCATGACGCATACACGGCATGCTTTACTTACCATGCATCGGCATTATCAGCGAGGAGAGAGATGACCTTTTCCCATAACGACCCAGTTCCTCTCAAACGCACAAACTTATTATTATCATTTTTCTCTCTCTAATCGAGAACTTTCCACGAACTTCGAGTATTGAGCGGAGGAAGCGGCAGCTCCCCCTTCTCAGCAGAACAGATGATTAGGAAAAGTACTTACGGTGGAGGATTCCTG
>NC_051407.1:41463154-41463276 GCF_015228065.2 Penaeus monodon
ACTAGTAAGCTTCTCGCTAGGCTTGTTATGAGTCATCGTGATTTTCTTCCGGTGTTAAGCTGGACGGGAAGGGATTCACACACTGATAATGCCTGTATACGTGTATGTGTATGTATGTGTAC
>NC_051407.1:41464088-41464414 GCF_015228065.2 Penaeus monodon
GCATTCTCTCAGTAAACCCTGACTGCATTACGCTCCAGTCTACACACTACCCCATCGTGCACCCAATCAGCCCTATTTCTCCGTGGGTTTCTGCGAATCTGAACCATGTACTTTATCTCAGTTACGTCAGATTTCGTGTTAATCATGATGAAAAACGTCCGAGGCTGCACACTTTTTAAACTTTGCCAAACATTTAGATATAACTAAGTAATTCGGGAATGGAATTGTCATTATAACTACCAGGGATCATGGATAGCCATTATAATGGCTATTATAATCAGTGATAACGCAAACAAAATCCTAATTGTAGATTATGATAATGATAA
>NC_051407.1:41464666-41464925 GCF_015228065.2 Penaeus monodon
AGAGAGTATGGGTTAAAAGAACCAGCTGCCGAGCACCTAAACCCAAACCTTGTTTTTGCCCTCCCCGAGCGCGGCCTTGATGAAGTGTCTTCGCGTGATGTCAGCCAAGGAAAGCACAAACACAAAATGTTCGTCTCGATGCCTGTCCGCCTGGTTGAAGCAGCGGACAAACAATATCATGGGTTGTTCATTCGCTATCTTAAACACAAAATTCCTCCTCAGTCGGTCCCTCGTCGGCCAGAAGTCATACGTGGTGTCC
>NC_051407.1:41464982-41465096 GCF_015228065.2 Penaeus monodon
TGACTGCTGTTACTATTGTCACTTCTATTACTACTAGACCTAGTAGTAAACACTTCTCTTCTAATACTGTATTGTTTCTAGTGGTTTCCATGCTGCTATATAATGGTTACCATA
>NC_051407.1:41466815-41466879 GCF_015228065.2 Penaeus monodon
CTTGACAAATGTGCCAAGGCAGCGTTTGTTAGAGGCAAATTTAAAAGTAGATCATCTGTCACCC
>NC_051407.1:41467306-41467882 GCF_015228065.2 Penaeus monodon
CCACCAACACGAAAGTATTACAAACTACATTCAGTTACCAAACAAGCCTGGAAATTCAATAGAGAACTCCGGACTTCATCCCATCATTGAAGTAGAAGAATGTTCTCCAGCCAAACGAACGAAAAGGATGAAACAAGAAGCTAAAAGAAGCTTCTGAGTAATGGAGTCGGAAATCTCTCTATGGACAAAATGTGCTTTGAAGCCAAAACGCTGAAATGTCCTTAAAACGCGCTGATGCTAAATGTAGTTTCTGTGACAAATTCACCGAGATAATTGATTATCATATTTCAGTTTTAGTACCAAATGAATACAAAATTCGCCACGATAAAATAAGTCAATATTTGCATTGGAAAATACGTAATCACTACCAAATCCAAACTCCCACCAACTGGTATGAACACCACCCCTGGAGTAGAAGATGAGAACGTTACCATTCTCTGGAACTTCATTAATCGAACTGACCGGACCATTCATGCAAATCGCCCAGAGGTCATTCATGCAAACCCAGAGGTCAAAGTCGCCCAGAGGACCATTCATGCAAATCGCCCAGACACCATTAGCAAAGACTTCAAGAGT
>NC_051407.1:41468054-41468235 GCF_015228065.2 Penaeus monodon
CTGCAGGTGACATCTTGACAAAATACCCGGAGATCCCAATCTCCAAGACATACAGAAAATAGTTTCGACTTCCCATATTCAACGTAAAACCCTCTCCATATGAACCAAACAATCAAAAACGTTCACTTGTCTAAGTCGAATGAGATTTCCCGACGAGTACTTGAAGCAGATTTAAAGCAAA
>NC_051407.1:41473068-41474001 GCF_015228065.2 Penaeus monodon
GGGGGGGTGGGGGAGGCGGGGTGGAGGCAGAGAGAGAATATTGAAAAGAAAAAGAAGCAAGCAAAGCGTCAGGAAACACATCTGACGTTTCCAAGTATTGCTCGGTGTTAATGAAATCGATAGTAATTTTGAGTGTTTGAAATGTGTCTCGGTTCCACTGCAAGTAACACGTACTGAATAACGTTTACAGTAGATTTCATTTAAATATTTAAATAATTATTTGCTAGTCTTCCTTTCAGTTTCTTTGAACTTGGCTAAAAGTCGCGGGGAAATATAAAATTACACGTATAGAAACTAAGATAATTTTCTTTCAGGCAGTTATTGTTATTAAATAATTTGTAAAAATTATGAATCTGGAATATTTCCTAATATTATTAATTTAATTGCACATCTTTAAAAATATTTACGTTCAAAACACAGAAGGATGCAGTAACAAGATTACAAGTAAAAATATCAACTGAAAATGAACGAGGTTATCATGATTGATATTGATAATAAACGCAGTCTTTATGAATATATGTCCTTTAATTATTGCTTTTACACCACGTTGTCCTGTTGAACTAGCATTCACCCTTCCAGATAAGTTAATCACATGCATTTTAATTAGATTTAAAGTCACTGGGTCATGAGGCAAGGCAAGAGGCAACTCCAAGAGCTTGTTTATTGTCAAGATATTCCGTAGCCTCACAAAGATTCTTTTCCTATTTCAAAAAAATTTCCTTTCTTACTTAAGGAAAAAGTAAGAGGGCGGGGATTAAATGACTAATTAATGTTTTTTCCCCCCCCAGACTACCGGTCCCCCGTCCTTTTCTGTCTGTGTCGTCGCCTCGGGGGTTTCCCCCCCACCCCCCTTGTCTTCTTTCCCTTTTTCCCCCCCCCCCATTTCCCCCTTTTTTTTTCCCCCTCCTTCCCTCCCCCCCTTTTTCCCCCCCC
>NC_051407.1:41474206-41474432 GCF_015228065.2 Penaeus monodon
ACACCCCCCCCAAAAAATAGAGACCAAAAAGGAAAGCAAACAACACGCCCGTCGCACCCACGGGGGGCCCTTAAAATTTTTTGGGGTCCTTGTAAAGGGGTTTAATGAAAAGGAACCCCTGGAATGTGTTTTTTAATTTTAAAACTTTTTTAAAATTAAAACTACACTCTTTTTTTCCGGGAAATTGGGACCCAACCGGGGAAAATTTGAAAAGAGGGAAATGGAA
>NC_051407.1:41474618-41474701 GCF_015228065.2 Penaeus monodon
TACATATATTTAGGATAATAATTATATGTCATGGCAATTTTCAAAAGTAGGATGCATCACAGAATACATCACAGAATTCACTC
>NC_051407.1:41479806-41480124 GCF_015228065.2 Penaeus monodon
CGTTAGAACCTGAAGCTTATCCAGGCTTAACAAGAAACTGTGTTAAAATATTAACCCTTTTATTTCCAAACTCCTCAGATCTTTCGCCTTCCCCGTTCCCCCCTCAAAAAAAAGTTGGCCCGTAGACTAAAACTCACTTTCCGAAACTAATAGACTTTCACATATGGGCAAGTGATGTCGGCGTGCAGGCTGACACATCCCCGCGGCTGAAGAATAAGTGTTTAATACAAGCGACCTCTTTACGTAAGAATTAGCACTGCCAAGATCAGGAGTTTTTATGAAGAGGGAATCCGTTTCTTCACCCGTGCTATTCCTCTG
>NC_051407.1:41480177-41481646 GCF_015228065.2 Penaeus monodon
ACAGCGGAGACGTTATTCAGCAATACTTACCAGGACTCTGAAGATAATGTCAGACGACTTAAAGAACGGTTTACCGATAACATGAAGGCCCAAAGCTTCCCCGAACGCAAACGTAATCTTCCACACAAGGAGGTTCCCGCGCTCCGCTGGTGCCTTGTCCCCCTCCCTGTCTGCCTGTCTTTTATAACAATAATGTCATTACACGTTTCCTCGAGCACCGGCCTATATAGCTATTAATCCTTTACATAGCGCTAAGTGGTACGGCTAATGGAATTCTTTAAGGTTAAAAGCCAAGTAATGTTATTATTTAGCATGTGGGAGGTGGCGGTTTAGAAGAGCGAAGTACGACAAGCCAGTGCGTGCTGCTGGCGGTGTTGCTACCGAATGACGCCGCTGGATCTCAGGGCAGGAATTTGGCTGAAGATTCGCTGACGATGGCTGCCTGCGCACTGATTCTAGCTGACTGCATGGCAAGAAGAGAGAAATGATAGAGCCTAAGTTGGATAACATTCTTTTATACATATATTGAATAATGTGCGAACTTTGGTTAAGATACTTTTTGTTTGTTATTGTGCCAAAAGTTTGCTTCATATGCTACGGCATTTTGCTATAAGTAGATAATTTAATGTTAGGAAAGCCAAGAATTTTAGCAGTAATAATTACTGTAATTGGGTCAGTGTTCTACATACGACCGTAACGATGATTTTGTTCCGGACAGAGTACTGGAATGTAATGACTTGAAACGCCAGGTGCAGTTTCATGTATTCTGCCTTCCAGTTACTGACAAAATATGAGCTAGAACTTAATACTGATGTGACGTAATAAAAATGTGACTTTTATTTTTTGCATGAACAATGATTTTACTGTTGTTATTCGGGTGCAATATAAAGTACAAATATACTAGTCAACCTGGCGTTGGTGTGAAAACCGGACAACGTTACAGCTGAGACAAACAGAAGAGAAATTTCGGCATGCCATCTTTGTACATCGAAATTACATATTGAGTCTTAGTCATTTATTAGAAGTATGGCATCGGCTAAAAGACTGTTTTCTCAGTTGGTGATACCTAGCAACCGTACACGTTCGGGAAAGAGTTTTGAAACATATAAGCCTATGCAAATGATCAAAGGAATGTTACTAAAATGAAATGGCTATTAAACATCAATAACAAACAGTACTATGTCTACATTTCAAAATAAGAATGAAAAAACGATATAGGGAACAGGAACGCCGAACCCAGTCACCGAATTATATAATCGTTCAAATAACACAATGATCTTTTGGCTTTTTCCCTTGCAGTCCCATATTACATGCATATAGCTTATTCATTAGGTGTTCCATTTTTCTGTCGAGTGATCAGTTGTTGGTGCAAGATTTGGCGGGCTTTCATAACCACTCATACATTGATGCCGAGTTTCAGTTTTCTTTTGATATGTATATAAGAGCTTGTAAAATTGTCAAGGACCTTC
>NC_051407.1:41484292-41485821 GCF_015228065.2 Penaeus monodon
TTTCGCTGCTCGCCCTACGCTCGCTGCCCGCCTCTCTTGGGCATCAAAGGAATCGACGCGCGTCTTGGCCTTTGAATTCGTGGACTTTGGCGCGTCCTGCGGGGTGACGCACGTGCTTGCAAGACACCGGAAGGCCCACAGGAAGTCTGAGACTTACTTATCATCGTAATTATATTGTGGACGCGCCATACCCGCTGCCGTCCGCGCTGTGGAGAGAACGGACTGAAATATTAGCGAAACAGGAGGCGTCTGCCGTTCGCGAATTTCGTGCGTTGCGAGTGTTCGTGATGCTACAAGATTACTATTTAATATTTTCAGACAAAATACTTGTTTTCTATACAGGTACTGAGTACAAAAGGCACGCACTCTGTATAACAGAGATACACGTTTATTGGCAAAATACTTGACTTTGAAGGTAAATGGTAGGCGCCATGTTACTCTGTAGTGATTATTGCCGAGTAGAAATATGAATCTTTGATTAAAATGTAAGCTCTATGGATAGAATAAAAAATAGATGAATAGAAAACTGCTAGCATGTTACCAGAATTACGACAGTTGGGTTAGCGAAGATGAAGACCCTCTTATATATTGTGGTTAACACACACTGCATGGACATTTGTATGGTACTGCTATGAGAAATGGTATTGCTAATGATGTTTGATTGATGTAAATACTATAATAACGAGTGAAACAGGAGGAGCTCTTTATAGATTCACAAGTATGAAAAGATGCTGTTACGAAAGTGAAGCATGGTGTAAATATCTTGATGGTCCGCATGCAGCTGATAGTACGCTGGCTTGTGACATGACACATGACAGCGGATGATAAACGCAGTCGATTAAGTTCATCCATGGAAATTATTTTATTCAAGTTTTAATCACTTGCATTACTAAAGAGTATCTTAACCAATAATGTTTACAGTGAAAACAAAACATCGAGAATCAAGTCAGCACCCACGAGTCTCACATGTGAGGCGAAAGTAAACTACATCGTCAGAACCTCAAAATGCTTAACGTCAGCTCCTTCGAAAAGCATTAGCATTAACTTCCCTCTCCCTCCCTCCCTTTCCCTTCATCCCTCCCCTCTTCTCTCCCACCAACCCTTTCCGCTCCGACTCCTTCCTCCCTCCTCTCCCCTCCCCCTCCTCCCTTCCCCCCCAGCCTCTCCACCTCCGAACTCACCTGCCATCTCAGCACATTAATTTATTCTCAAGGATCGAAAAGAATATACAATGTCATTTTTATTACGTTCCTGCGAAAGTTAAGAGCAGATCTAAATACTTTATGCAAAGGCTAGGTATTTTTGCCCTGACGTGACGCCCTTTTTACACGTTTAACTTTGCTCAGCTAATAACTCCATCACTGCATCATGTATAAAATTATTGATGTCAATTTCGGTCGCTCTGAATTTTAAGGACGATAATCTCGGGTAATATAATATTAAGATGACCCATTTCGTTCCAGAGAAGACCCTTTTCTCTCAAGGTAATTGGTCACTAACCCTTGTTCGGCCAAGAAACGCTTTAAGAT
>NC_051407.1:41486004-41486116 GCF_015228065.2 Penaeus monodon
GTAGATATGGTGTATATAGCTAACGCAATTTCAACTCGTATATCTGCATAGAAAATATTGTGAAATATTGCGTCTTGCAACATTGCAGAAAATCCAAATAGAAAAGTGCGTG
>NC_051407.1:41487985-41488276 GCF_015228065.2 Penaeus monodon
CAGCATAGTAGCCTTTGGAAATCTCCCAGAGAATATTTCTCGTTGCAAAGTGTGGGGATTTCTTCTTTTCTTGGACAAAGCTAGATTCAAGTCCCTGTTGTATAGCCCGAGAAACATATTCCGTGTGTCCAGAAGAAATTGACAAGAGTACAAACTGTTATAACTCTGGGATTACAGCTTTATAATCAAATATAAAATGACAGTGTAGCTGTTGTGGTAAAAGGTCCCAAGTTGATACTTTTTTCTCTCTCTGGATTTTAGCTATATAAATACCAGTTTTATGCCTTTCTT
>NC_051407.1:41488541-41489266 GCF_015228065.2 Penaeus monodon
TCGAAAAGGCGTATCCGCAGTCGCGACACCGCAGTCACAGCCAGACTAATGCTTCGCTCAGAGCCGACCTCCTGGCCACAGAGGCAACGAAACTGAACGCAGCCGATCGAAGCGGAAAATGCGAGACCGACAAAACAATCGATAGCTCGCAAGCCTCGATATATTCTCCCGCCTTCTCCGGCCTCCCTCGACCACCGCGCCAAACTTTTTCTTTTTCACTTTAGCTCCAAACCAGATTGAATTTTTATTAATTAATTAAATCGCCAAGAGTTATCCAATAATCTAATATTCTCGATCGGCCAGGAGCTACAATTAGAGGGAAAAATCATAGGCGAGACCCCAAATGAAGGATGAGAGGAGAGTCTGACTCACATCATTTCGTTCGCGCGCCTTCGGGAACAGTGGCTAACGGGACGAAGTATTATGGAATAACACACAGATGCCGAGGAATCTGGGAGATACCAAGGAAGAATTTTTCGTTGGATTTAATTTCGTTGATTATGGAAAAGTATTTAGTGTAAGTATTTGGGTATAAAGAAAAACTTTTTCTAGTACACTTTTATGAAATTTTAGGAGTGCTGGAAATGAGCAAACCTCCTTTTGCAATAATGGACTATATTCATTAAAGGCCTGTGAGTAATACGTTAAAAATGTTTCATCCTTAGACACGTACATGAAATTCGTACGACGGAAGAAACCGTGTCAGCGATAGAGCACGAGTCGCG
>NC_051407.1:41490012-41490090 GCF_015228065.2 Penaeus monodon
AATACGAACAGCGTTGGCGTGCGAATAGAGTTACCCCTTAATAAACTGATGGTTTACAGAAAACGTCACTGTCACCAC
>NC_051407.1:41490176-41490341 GCF_015228065.2 Penaeus monodon
TACGGGAAAGTATGCTAATTATCATGATAATCATATGTATAATTGGAAAATGATGAAACCTGAGTCTTTTCATAATAATACCGGATGGTGATACCTTGAAACGTTCCTGGCTGACACGAGAGGCATCCTGGAAACCACTGTGCTAAGATTTTATTAAGCCTAAAA
>NC_051407.1:41490654-41491068 GCF_015228065.2 Penaeus monodon
TCGTGGCAGCACTTTCCTTCCAGATTCATCCAAGTCAACAATTATCCTTAACATCTAACAGCGTTCATACCAAACGTTCACCAGTAAAAGCAAATGACACGAAATCTGGCAATTTGAAATAATACATTGCGAGAGGCATCAGCAGTAGGGTTATTTTTCTCGGTAATTTACATATGATCATTATAAACGTATATTCACAAGAGACAATTTAGAAATCCGTGGCCCGATTTTATACATCTGTTCTTAATTTATGTATGCTGTTGCTAACACACAAAAAAACAGCCGCGTGCATAAGGGAAACCATTTTGATTTTAGAACAGTCCTATTAATGATGCAAATTTCTAATTTGGTTAAATAATGAGTCTTTTAAACTGCGGCATTTCCCATGTTCAGTAGAATGTGATTATTCTTTGC
>NC_051407.1:41491705-41492195 GCF_015228065.2 Penaeus monodon
ACGGTGGTTGTTAACTGTGTTTTTTTTTAACATTTTAAAAAATGAATATCAACATATATAATGTTAAAAAGAATAATCCCATTCTACTGAACAGGGGAATCCCCCCCCCCAGTTTAAAAGACTCATTTTTTAACCAAAATTAAAAAATTTGCATCTTAAAATAGGATGTTCAAAAAATCAAAAGGGTTTCCCTATGCCGGGGTGCTTTTTGTGTGTTAAGCAACGATACATAAATTAAAAAACAATGTATAAATGGGGCCACGGATTTAAATTTTCTCTTGTGAAAATACGTTATAAGATCATATTAAAATTTCCGAGAAAAAAACCTACTTTTTGTGCCTCTCGCAATGATTATTTCAAATTGCCAGATTTCGGTCATTTTTTTTATGGGGAACGTTTTGGTATGAACGCGTTAGATGTTAAGGAAATTGTTGACTTTGGGTGAATCGGGAAAGGAAAGGCTCCACATTTTTCAAAAAGCCGTTGTTTT
>NC_051407.1:41492459-41492646 GCF_015228065.2 Penaeus monodon
AAATCAGGTCTATGTACCCCTTTTAGGCTTAATAAAATCTTAGCACAGTGGTTTCCAGGATGTCTCTCGTGTCAGCCAGGAGGAAAGTTTTTTAAGGAAACACCATCCGGTATTTTATGAAAAAAAACCAGGTTTCACATTTTCCAAATTAAAATGATTATCATGATAAAATTTGATACTTTTCCCC
>NC_051407.1:41492733-41492815 GCF_015228065.2 Penaeus monodon
GGGGACAGTGACGTTTTCTGTAAACCATCAGTTTATTTAAGGGGTAACTCTATTCGCCCCGCCAACGTGTTCGTTTTTTTTT
>NC_051407.1:41493322-41493420 GCF_015228065.2 Penaeus monodon
GGTTCCGTCTTCGCATCTCCATACCACCTTATCGTGATAGTCCCTTTCCATTGTAAAGAGTTGCTGGCCAACTCTCAGTTTCACAGTCGCTCAGTATG
>NC_051407.1:41493721-41493785 GCF_015228065.2 Penaeus monodon
ACCTCGTGCAACACAGTCACCGCGACATGGTGTCCGCCCGACAGTGAGTCACCTTCGTTATACG
>NC_051407.1:41495843-41495973 GCF_015228065.2 Penaeus monodon
GTGACATGTTGGAAAAAATCGCAGATTAGGTTAATTGAATAAAGATCTGAATTATTGTTTACGCTCTTGATGATGCTAAAATAGTGTCTATAAATTGTGTGGATATATGTTGCAACTCGAATTAACTTAA
>NC_051407.1:41507300-41507614 GCF_015228065.2 Penaeus monodon
CATTTTCTCCTTGTTGAGATTATTACATATTTCCTTCGGGGCTGAGAGTTGCATGCAATGATTCTGGCTCTTTTGGAACAATCAAACTTACATTTTTTTTTTCTATTGAGGTGTGTGCTGAAATGTCATAGAATATAAATGTGACACATCGGGGAAAAGGCAGAAGCAGGAAAGCTGGATAAAGAAAGAAAAATAAAGAAAGGGATGATATAATTTTTGAGAGTATATCCGTGCGTAATCTGACAGTATTAGTCAGAAACTATATTTTATGTCCTTATCCTCCGGTGGGCAGAGATGGCTTCACGTACATAGAG
>NC_051407.1:41507912-41508096 GCF_015228065.2 Penaeus monodon
GAGTAAAAGTTACTTAATTGGAATTAAGCGGATTGTAGATTGCATTCTGTGTGGCACTTGCGATAGATTCTTACGCCCGGACGAAGACGAATCCAGAAATTTAAAGGGACATCAATGAATAAAAAAAAACTGAACTTATTTATTCTCATGATTTTAGAGGAAAATAGGCTTACTCTAAGAAAAG
>NC_051407.1:41508131-41508516 GCF_015228065.2 Penaeus monodon
GGTCTCAGCCTTGAATACAAGTTTCCTTTTGTGATTATGCTGATTTAGGCCGACGAAGTACTCGCCCAGAGCTAATCCACGCAGCGGTAATCAGCTTTAAGCCAATACCATAGTACGGACCTAAACTGTTCCATGACTAAGCAAAACCGGAATGACCAACAGGGCAGCCTTGCTAGTCCGCAGTTTCTCGGAGAAGACAGACCTGTATTCCGCCGATTGCCTCTGACTCTACATAATTCATTCAGTGACCATTTCCTCTCTACAGCAGGCAGTGATGGGAAGTTTCGATTTCAGTGGGTAAGGACACGGTCGTTCCTCAATTATAGTTAAACTGTCATCAACGGGATGGGCAGCTCCATACACATTTTATAAATTTTCTTTAATT
>NC_051407.1:41508609-41508971 GCF_015228065.2 Penaeus monodon
AGCGTCTAAGTGCTAACTTTCCTGATGTCCATTAATGCTTGCGATGAGCACTATCGGATACACTATGTCAATTTGTTTACATCATCCATGCGTTGTTCCAGATCAGAGTTTCCCAAATTTTAATCAGGTCACGTATAATTTGTAGCTTTGCATGACCAACCACGCAACCCATTCTAGCACCTCTCTTAAACGCCACTGAATTTTCAAATCCCCGAAGACGTAAGATTAAGACTCTTTAAAATCATTAAAAGAATAATTAGGTATTAGGTGCAAATCGCGTAGCTTTAGGAGCATGACAGGCAGAAAGGAGCTTGTGAATAAGCCGATATATAAACATAAAATGTTTGTGTCGACGTTTAAAA
>NC_051407.1:41509095-41509309 GCF_015228065.2 Penaeus monodon
TGTACATGTAATAAAAATATTTCTCAAACAAGGGTTTTCATTAAGACTGACTCGTTACTCTTAGTTATACATACATTTCAAAAACATACATGTATACATAGATTAAATAAAGTACTAATGCACTGATACAGAACCGTACTCTTCACAATATGTCTGAGGAATGCAACGAAACAAAAACCCAAACACACAAGTTAGCATAATTATTGCACTTCCA
>NC_051407.1:41509970-41510060 GCF_015228065.2 Penaeus monodon
GATTATAAAAAAAAATACTCGCCATCTGATGCTCGTTTGTTTTGTTTCTTTCATCAAGTAAGAATTATGAAAAACAGTCATTCTTTATAA
>NC_051407.1:41510572-41510920 GCF_015228065.2 Penaeus monodon
GTTTATAAGTTGTAGTTATTTTTTCCCAAATGTGTTTTATAACCCCTAAGATAATGAGAGAGAACAAAGGGAAAGGTAATTTTTAAACCTCAATTTTAAAAGTTTTCACCCTTTAGTGTTCTCGACCGGCGTACGGAGGGGATCCGCTATTCCCCTTTGATTCGATATCTATCGATCTTTTCCCCCAAAAAAATTTCTATTACGCCTATTTTCTCATCTATCCGCATCCGAGGCCCAAAAAAAAGCCTTTTTTTGCCCCCAGAAACCCAGAGGGGAGCTCCCCCCCGGGCCCGCCCGACGCCTCACCCACTCCCCTTTGCCCAACGGGGGGAAACCCCCGGCCTAAAG
>NC_051407.1:41510977-41511258 GCF_015228065.2 Penaeus monodon
CTGGGCACTACTGTGGGGGGGGGGTAAAGAGGGTGGCTCAGGGGAGGCGGGCATTAGGGAGGGCGGGGAAAGACAAAGGCAGGGGGGGGGGAAAAAGGCCCGGGAAAGGTGTGGGCGCGCAGGAAGGGAGAATTGCTAAAGCATTTTTGACCCCCCCCCTCTCTCGACGTTTTAAAAAACAAAAAAAACTGGAAATAAAGTCAATTCTGTCAATGCAGGGAAACAGGTTTGATCATCTCTGTATGTATATTTATATATTTGTCGTGTGTGTCATATATTTT
>NC_051407.1:41511353-41511543 GCF_015228065.2 Penaeus monodon
AATTTTCCAGGGGGGGTGAGTTTTATTGGGGTACGATGGGGGGGTTTAAAAACCCATCAATGATTACCTAATCTTTTTTATTTTCCTTTGGGAAAGTTTTTCCCCTTTTTCTTATGTTTATTCCATCGGGGTTCTTTTTTTCCCCCAGAGATGAGACAAAAATGATTCGATATATTTTGGGAATGCAAAA
>NC_051407.1:41511563-41511900 GCF_015228065.2 Penaeus monodon
AACTCTTTCCTTAAATTTTAAAATTTTTATTTAGATTTGAAAATTTTAAAGCTAATATCCTTTAAACCGTTTTCCCAACACCTTTTATATACAAACCCTTTTAAAGGTAAAGGGTAAATGGCGTAACTCGGAAATGCATAGGAGGAACCACAACGTTTGATACATTGCGTCCCCAATTTAGCAAACTTACATTTAATTCACTTTAAAAAATCACTAATTCACAAAAAAAAATTTACTAATTCCAATAGATTTAAAAATGCAGAGTGAACAAAAGCCCCGAGTTTTTGCGACCTTTCGAGAAGAAAAAATCACTAAATATCGATCTGCTAGAAGATGA